>NW_010396020.1:18445-30093 GCF_000710305.1 Buceros rhinoceros silvestris
TGCTGAATTTGATCTGTGCTGGGAAACAGCCATATAAAATCACTTAGTTTCTACTCTTCATATTAAAATACTGTAGTCTTATGTAATGTAACTTAAAGAGCAACATGAATTTGGAAGTTCAGAATTTTAGGCGAGCATGCAGTTGGTATTTTAAATAGAAACAGCATTCAAAATTTGCAGTGTGGAAAAGCATATCTCTGTGTGTGTGTATATTTGTATGTCTGTGTGTTGATGTGCATCTACAAATAAAGTACAGGTCCTAAGGTGTGGAGACAGGAAATATTGAAGAAAATTACTATTGTAACTCTGACGTAGTTACATTGCTTTCAGAAGAAGTAGGTAGTAGCAAACAGTTAAAATCCCTGTCTCTGTTTTTAAGGTGTATGTCTGGGGTTACAATGGTAACGGCCAGCTTGGACTGGGCAGCAGCGGCAATCAGCCAACACCATGCCGAATAGCGGCTTTGCAAGGCATTCGTGTACAGCGGGTATGTGCGTGATGCTCCGTGTCAAACCCTTATGAACAACTGAAAATATGCTAAGGCATATTCTACATCAAAAGGAGATAGTCCTCTATCTCTTTGTTTGAAGTGCCACTTATCAGATTAAAAAAATTTATTTTAAAAAGGACCTCTGTCAGGAGGAGGGAAAGTGACCCTGTGGAGTTCAGTGGAATTTTGCCACTGACTTCAGTGAGGTCAGGACTTTCCTTAAAGAGAACTAGACCATTAGAAATGTTGGGTCTTTTTTTTTCCCTGTGAAACTTAATTTAAAAAAAATCCTGTTATTTTAGTAAATAAGGAAGTCATCTTAGGCCACCCCATTGTTCATTAATCCATCTTTTTTTTTCTGGGAAGATGCTGCAGTTCAGCATTTCGTCTTTCTGGCAGACCGAATTGCACTGCAGCCACAGTGACTAACTGGTGTTTGCAGTCTGAGCAGATTGGCTGCAACTTTTTTTGCTCAACAGTTGTTACGATTCCATGATTACTCTTAATGTCACACATTACCAAACAGCAGGCTGCCATCAGTGTATTTATCCCAAATAGAGGATACAGTCAGGAAAATGACACAACCTGCTAGAAAACATTGATTTTGTAACTTAGTGAAAATTTACAAGAGTGTTTTGAACTTTGAATTCTGGGAGGAGAGGAGCAGATAGGGTGACTTCACCTGGTTTTACATTGTTCGGCTGTTCATGTTGGAGCAGTTGCCCATAGATCAGGGTCAGTACAAGACTGTCAGTGCCTGTATACTGTTTCCTGTATACTGTTCACATTTGTCATGGAGCTTTCTGAATTTCTAGCTTTTCTTTTGCTGTGCTCTTGAGATTATCTGGCAGGCTTCTTCACTGGTACATTTTTCCCTCAGTCACCTCACCTACTTTGCTTCCCTTTTTTAATAAACTTACCTGTATTTGTAATTTTTGCAATTTTTATGCTGATACAGAATCAATAATATTAACATATAGCGTAACAGGCATCTATCTTTATTAACTTTCTGTTACATAAAAGTAAGATTTTTCTTTTTATTATTCCTTGTAGGTTGCCTGTGGCTATGCACATACATTAGTGCTGACAGATGAAGGTCAGGTTTATGCCTGGGGAGCCAATTCATATGGCCAGTTAGGTACTGGGAATAAAAGTAACCAGTCTTACCCTACAACAGTTACTGTGGACAAGGACAGGTAATACTTACCGTCTTTCAGTCAGACATTAGTTGGCATACTCTTAGAAGAGCTACAGAAAATTATAGCATTTTAAACCTATTTTTTGTAAAAATAGCCTATAATTTTTTGCATGATTCTTCTGCTAAATGTGAACAGAATTTTCACTGAAAGCGCTTGAATCTGCTCCATAACTGTCCTTGTGAAAGAGAAAGTGAATGTTCTGCACCTGAATGTGCTATTTTCTGCTTCGTCTCACACTGTACTGTATAGGCCTTAATTGCAGTTTCTCTTCAGTGGTGTAGTTACATTAAGTCAACTATAAAAGCTTTATTGTCTCTGAATATAAATTGTATTTTAATATGCTTCTTTTGACAAGAAGGACACAGTAAAAATGAAGTGGACATCTGCAATTCTAGTATTTCTGTTATTAAATCTGACTCATAACCCAGGAGAGAGAGAAAGGGAGGAGTTCTTTTTTGGTGTTGTTGCCTGAAAAATTAAGCATAGATTTTTACGAGTTAAATACTTTCTTCTAAGATCTTGATGGGTAGTGGAACAGTTATTTCTATTGCTGATGTAAAGCCATGTATGTACTTGACAAGAAATTTGAATCTGTTTCTTACTACTGAGGTCTTGAATTTGGCCGCCTGTTGTGAATAATTAGAGAAATGAGATGTTCCTCTTAAATTTGTGTCTGCGTGCATTATTGTAAGGAAGACCCAGCTCCTCTCTGGTGATGAGACATGGCCTGGTTTTGAACGTTGCTATGTTTTTGTGTTTGTGCTTTTGCTTAAAATGTAATTGAGGTTTTTCCAGGCACTTTGGCTGCAGTTAAAAATGTTACCACATTTGAGGACAAATTTTAATGTTGTATGCTGCCTTTCCCTGTTTTGTTGGCCAGAATACGCATTCCTGGTGTCAGTGAGAATATCGCCTCGCTAAAGCCTGCAAGATTTGTACATACAGCTTTAAACAAGTCGTTTCCCAGCTATTTTCCTCAGGCAGCTGGGAGAACAAGTAAACAAGCAGTAGTTCAGACTGCAAAACAGTGGGTTGTGTATTATTGTATGCAGTGAGAGTTTTGAAATCTAAATCAGCTCCAGGATTAGTGAGATAGCCTAATATAGCTAAAATATGCTTAGAAGCAGCTTTTAGTGCTGTTTGGTTCTAATTTCTAATTTTCAAAATGAAAGTCCTTTAAATATAAATTATAATAATTGCATTTTTAATTTCTTTTAATTAAAAGCAGTATGTTTAAATTGTTAGTTTATAACTGTTACTTACAAGTAAGCAGGAAAAAGCTTTCAATTAACTTCCAGACCTGTTCTCTGCAGCTTAATGCAGCCACGCACCTCACTGCCCCGCTCCACTGAGGACGTTCACAGACTCATAGCTTTGTGTGAGGGAGCCAAGAGTCGAGGGGGTCAGCAGAGAATGTGCTGTAGCAGATAGACTGCTCTGCTGCAACAGAGAAACTGCTTTTTCTCAGAGAAACTTTGAGTGCATGCTATTCGAAGAAACATTGATAGCCCTTTTAATTTTGCTAATTAATTAATTCCTGCAATTGGAAGCACGTGCATGCTTACAAGTATTCTTTGCACTAGAGAAAGACAGGAGATAGTGAGCATCTTCACTGCTTTTTGTTCTTATGAGAGTGATGTGCTTTTTTTCTTTGTTTGCTTGGAAATTCAGAGTTATAGAGATTGCAGCCTGCCACTCTGCTCACACGTCGGCTGCCAAGACCCAGAGTGGCCAGGTGTACATGTGGGGCCAATGCCGTGGGCAGTCGGTGATCTTTCCCCACCTCACTCACTTTGCCTGCACTGACGACGTGTTTGCTTGCTTTGCTACCCCTGCTGTTATGTGGCGTCTTCTATCAGTAGGTGAGCTTAAGTATTTTTTTGTTTTGACATCTTCTGAATAGACTCATTAGTGCATAAAACAGTTTGCCTGTATTTGAAGCCTAAATTTAGTTGCTTGCAAAAATGTATACTGAAAAGCACATTCATAACCATGTATTCTGTATGTAAGTGGTGGAATTGTAAGAATTGCTAAGGCCTGATGGCAGTACTAAATGATCATTTTATTGATGTGTTTTATTGTTGAGGGGAAATGCCGTGGGTTTGGGAAGAGGGTTTTTTTGTGTAATTGCTGAATGTTACTGTACAGTGGCCACAATTGGAGAAGCTGAGCTTGAATTTGGAGACTTGAGGGAGCTATGTAGAACGATTAGGAACACTGAAGGTTTCTTTGATGCCCTTGAGTAGACTGCTAAGAATTGAGGGAGGCAAAGTCCCTTTTTCAGAATTGTCCACAGGCAGTTAAAGTCCCAAATGATCATGACCCGGGCTTCTGAAGGGACAAGTTGCTGAATCTCAGGTATTTGATTAACATTAAGGTGTGTCTTGCTGGCCCTGACTAGAAGAAGTTAAGTATATAGTATTGTCTGACAGAGAGATCATTGTTAGTTACAAATTAAATTCCATATTGGTTGCTGTTAAAGTTACTTGCTCTGCTAACCTAATCAAAGATGAGACTCCTGGTGTCATCTGTAGGTCATCTAAGGGAGCTTAAGCTAAAAGCTAGAATGCAGCAACTTGTTAATTTGCAATTTGAACTGTACTGAGTCCATCATGCTTCCATTCCACTTCTCTACTGCCTTGTAATTGCTTTTGTGTTGCTGTATGCTTTTGTCTGACAACTGTAGAACAATCTTTGCTCCCTTGGTGCCTTCTGGATGCCAAGGTAAGGAAATTCCGTTAATAGTACTCATATATCAGCTTTGAGAGGCTAGAGGATTAAATCCTGTTCTCAGAAGACTGCTTTGCAAAAATTCACATTCCAAAGAACTCCATTTTTTCTAGGTTGAGGCAGCTGTGTTTTCTAGGGTGGCTTGTTTGGAACTGTAAGATATATGCTTGATTACTGTGGCAATTCTTAATATTCCTAATATTTGCTACTAGTAATTAGAGTAACTTCTCAGGGTATTGGGGAATTTTTTCAAAAGAGAGTGGAAGAAGGCAAGAAACAAAAGACACCTCCTTCCTTATTTTGTTCCTCATAGAGAATACAACTGCTTGAGTGAGACTGAAACTGTCACAGTTTTTCAGTGCTCCTTTCTGAAAATTCACCTCTTCTTATCCTTTTCTACAAATGCTGTTTTAGGTCAGAAATGCTGTTTTACATCAGCTATAAGAGTCCTGAGTGGGTCATGAATGGGATTATATATGGTCATTCATGTAATTATTACCTTTATGCTGAAGACTTCCAAGTAACCCGTTTATTAATAAGCATATTGTTCATTAATAGTTGTAGGTATTCACTCCCTTTAACACAGCGTGATTAAGATTACATCCATAACTATTTCCCAACACATCTTTTATCCCCACCTTCATTGTTACCGTGAACAATACACCCAACCTCCTTGCACTGCTTCACACCTTGGGAGTCATTTTTGGCTGTAGCAGCTCCTTTTATTTTTGTTCTTTAACCTTGACTTCTAGTTCCTTTGGAAATAACGTTGCAACACTATAGCAATGTTGTACCAAAGCGCAAGGTGAAACCTGACGGGGGAAAAGTTACTTTATTTTTAAACAAAACTAATTTAAGATGCACTTTCAAACCCACATTCTCCTATGTGCCAAGTGGTCTGGCCACCATCCCAGCACTAAAACGTGTATTCAGGTGGTCAGAGCAGGGTTCCTTATGATGACACGGGATGAAGAATGATGGCAATCGGGCCCTCATCAGGTCTCCTGGGTTTCTTTTAGGTAGGTGACTCTATGCTGGTTTTCGATGTGCCTTTTTGCATGCTCTAGGAGCTGAGAGTGACTAGTCTATTCATCCTGTTCCAACTTGGCGAGTTGTCAGGACTGACTCACTATTGTTTGTCTCCTGATCTACGTGTGGTGAGAATCATCAGGCAGCTGTGTCCTAGGATCTTAACATCTGCTGAACTAGGTGCGTGGACACCTGCCATGCTTACGACACTTCTCCATCTGTTCTCCCAGGCATTGCCATCCATTCCCTGTTTATGGCACTTCTGCCATTTCCGTTACAATCCTTAGCACTGACTGTGCCTTGTCAGTGCAAAATGCCTCTTCATTTCCTTCCTCTGGTTCCTCCTTCTCTGCTGTAACAAATAAAAGCACCTATTTTCCCTCTAAGAATTTAATAACCTAACCTCACTATATTCAGTTTATCTTTAATGGCCGTAGAAATCATCTGGAGATGTGTACTGGTGGACATCTGAATTGCCATTTAACTTTGAAGAAGACCTTCAGCTTTGCATTGTCTGTTAAAATTATTTGGATAGCAGATGTCTGAATAAATAAACCACACTGTACAAAATAAGAGCTAACAAAGTATTTTATAGTATCATTATTTCAGAAGGATTTTTTATTGCTATCACGTTGGATTTCTCCCAAACCCCGCAATCCTTTTACCTGTAATCAAGTGCACTTCAAAAATTATTGCCCTAATTGAACATAAGGGACATCCTCTAAATGAAATGAAAAATAATTGTGCTAGAAGAAGTGTAACAGTATCAAACTATGGGTGTTTAAGTTTTTGGGGGTGAAGGTCTTTTCATTTCCAGCAGAATACCATTCTTATTTCAAGCTTAGTAGGTTAAAGGACCTGGAATTTATGTAATTTTCTGTAGAGAACAGCTTACAAAAATTTGCGTAAACCCTATTTTTGTATGGTAAGAAGACAAAATATTTTCTGGGTTAAGAATGAGGTGCAGAGGATTTATTTTTTTAGTAGTATTAAAGAACATAGTTCTCTGAGGCTGCTGAATAAGATGGAGATTTGGAAACACTTCATGAGAGAAATTTGATTGGATGACTTTTCAAGGCTGTCTGGCAACTTTGTAATGTCAGTGTCACGAGCACAGTGGGATATACGTACATATGACACAAACAGGAACATGCAGACGTTCACACAGAGTGCTTCTAACACAGTAAGTCTAGGGAAAACATCTTTTCAATAGACCTGTAACCGTTGCTATTTACCTGTAGGGCTAGTGTACTGGGCAGTTTCACTGACTGCAAGCAGTATGTTTATGTAAGAGCTTGCTTTCTGTTGTAAGACAATGCCTCCTCATGGGAGTATTTTAGGAAATCTTACTGTGATTTTTTTGGTTGACCTTTTCATTATCTTGTAATAACTAACACTTTTAATTTAGAATAATTTACCCAGTAATGACTGATAGTATTTACTATCAGATGCAACATTAAGCTCCTGAGACTGCATTAGCTTTTTTTTTTCTGGCCTCATATAGATGTATTAGAGGAGTGGGACTTTTTTTTTTTTAATGGGGATATTGTTTGCTTTTCTGGGGGATCATACTGAATCCAGCATAGTCTGCTGGGGTTTCTTCCTAGCCTTAAAGGGATGTCATATTTATTAACAGTGTTAATTGCTGACAGATACCCAGGTTGTTGTCATGGGAGATACTTGTATTACTACTTGTTATTAATTCCCCTTTTTATTCTAGAGCCTGATGACCATCTAACAGTAGCCCAGTCACTAAAGAAGGAATTTGACAACCCTGAAACTGCAGACCTTAAGTTCCTGGTGGATGGAAAATACATTCATGTTCATAAAGTTCTTCTCAAAATTAGGTAAGGCACAAACCGTATAGTTTAATATAAATTTACCTGTAGGGAGTAGTCCACTGTGCTGAGTAATTGCTGCTCAAAATTCTTGACTTGTTCTTACAAACTCCCTTTTCACTCAGCCATGGCATTCACCTGCCATTCTTCACTGTCACTCTCTTTTCCTCATTTCCTCTCTGCTTGGAATTGCCAAACATGATGCTTACTACCAACCTTTTCATCACTCCTCTCCGCCTGACGTGTATCCTCCTTCCTGCTACCTGAACTGCCTTGACCCTGATTTCTAATAACCTTTTTCTGCTGAGGAAGGGGCTCGCTTCTTTCTGCTGCCTTCCCAGTCATTTGAATCGGTATTTTCTCCTTCACGTGCTTAGCTTCCTTCACTGGAATGATTTGAGGGGTTTTGTGTTTATTCTTGCCTGCCTTTTCTTCCACGGGACCCTTCAGTAGTTTCAGAAACTTCTGTAGATGCTCTTCAGATTTTTTTTTTTTCGTTTTTTGTCAGATTTCTTATCCTACTTGTTTTACACCTTCTAATCAGTGAATTTGAATTTTAATCTGGCTTCTCTTTTTGTTTTTACAGCTTTTTGCAAATTAACACCATTTTACAGTCAGATTTGACGTACGCCGATCTACAGACTAATCACATAGTTATTAACCTGCAGAGATTAATTTGTTATTGCTGATGCAGTTTCTGCTAGGGTATTTAAGAGACACTGCTTTAGATCTATCTTTCTAACTGCTTCTGCTCCATCCTCACTGTTACGATAGTTTTTTCTCTTTGCTATTTTCTTTCTCAAAAAGCTTGGCTGTCTCATCCTGTTTATTACCACTTTCATCTTCCTCCTTTTGCTTCTGAGTCCCGTTAGTGATTTCTTGTGTATTACTGCATAAAGTTAAAGTTCCATATTAATTCTTGCCTGCCCTTTTTTGCTCCTTTCTGCTTTCCTCTCACTACTCCAATTACCTGTATTACTGTTTTCTTCCCTTTACTTCTTTCATTGCTTATAGACTACACTCGTGCCTATAGTCCACCCTCTGTTTGGAATGCCACGTATCCTTCATCAGACACCACGTTAAATCTTGTGTATCCTCACAATGTTTCTGAGCTTTGTTTTCCTGATAATCAGATTATATGTAACTTTCCCTATTTATTTTTTCTCCCTCTACTTTTCTCAGATTATATGGCATTCTGGGAAGGAAATGTGTCTGATTCTTAAATTGATTTAAATATATGGCATTATCAAAATAATATGCAAGAATAATAAAGCAACAGGCAAAGTCTGTAGAATTAATATTTTCCTTAAGCCTTAAAGTCTCGTTATGCAGCTGGATCAGAGGATAATGTGATGTTTTGCAGCACTTAGCCTGTTCCAGAGCATTATCATGAATCACAGAATCATTTTGGTTGGAAGAGACCTTTAAGATCATCAAGTCCAAGCATTAATCCACCACTGCCAGGTCACCTCTAAACCATGTCCCTCAGCACCACATTTACACATCTTTTAAATACCTCCCAGGATGGGGACTCCACTACTTCCCTGAGCAGCCTGTTTCAATGCTTCACAACCCTTTCTGATAAGAAATTTTTCCTAATATCCAGCTCCCTGGCCAACTTGAGGCCTCTTCCTCTCATCCTATCACTTGTTAATGCAGTGCTGGTAAAAGCTCCTTTTCATTATCCAGTCATTTCTTTACTATTTATGAAGAGTTTTTTTCCATCTCACTGTGTTACTGTTGAACTAGATCTTATTGGTGGTGGTTATTAGCCTGTGATGGTGATGAAATGGCAGGGCAACACCCAGCTCAGTGAGAGGGTGGCCAAGCATCACACTGCCTGCAGAAACAGATACATGGGTATGTGTGATTTATCTGCTCTGCATTTAGCCAGCCAAAATTAGGTGTCTGGTTTGTCTGTACTGAGAGAGAGACAGAGAGAGGAAGAGAGACACTCCAAAGGATAAAGAACTTCGAGGTACTTTGGAGACTGAAGGATGAGTACCAACTGATTTTTATTTCTTTACTTATTTATTTTTAAGGAAGCAACATGCACCACCATCTCTCTGACTTTTTACTTCCGTGTGGTGCCTTTGGGGCAACAGACCATTCCCAATGTCTGTTCCACAGCTGGATGGATGGCATGGTCACCACCACTTAACGTGAGGCTCTGCAAAACAAAGGAATGGGGTTCGGTCTGCCTCTTCCAGTGCCAGAATGTGGTACAATAGGGGGCAGAAGCTAGATAATGACATTTTAATTCTTTATGAATTTGACTTGATGTTTGTGTATTTTATTTTAAAAATAAAATACCAAGAAAACAAATTATTTAAGTAATGGGTACAATCGAATGTGATTAAATTAAGTGGTAGAATAAACATTTTTCATTTATACTTGTCCCAGCATCATTAAAAGGAAACCAACCTACCTTTCACATTAAAGTTTTAGTGAAAGAAAAGCAAGTTCTGATGTGGGAGAGTTAGAAAGTAAGTAGTGTGGTATAAAGAAGTAAGTTCTAGTAAAACTGTGGCTGTTAAACCTGAGGTGGTGATGTTCATTCTATCAATCAGCAAAACTTTCCAAAACAATTCAAATGTTCCAGGATGTTTTTTAGGGAGCAGCAAGTTACAGTGAGCTGTAAGTTACTGTGAACTGTAAGTTGCAGCATACAGCTGTCAAAGAAGGCGCTTTTTCCTTGTTTGTACCTTGTCCGTCACAGAAGTGTTCAGACTTCTAAGAAAAGGTGATGAAAGATATTGGTGAGAGTGTCTTCACTTTAAATAGTTTAATCCTTGAGTATAATGATTAAATCTACGCTAAATTGTATATGGACTCTGACACTGGAATAAATGTTATCTAAAATACCAAGGAATTTGCTCCTCACTAGATGATTTTGGAGAAAGCGGGCTAAAATGTGAGAATTGTCTAACTTACTTGTAAGCTTTGTCTGTTAGGAGTCAGGTAATACATTTCATAGTTAATGTGTAAGGTATTCAAGCTGATGACATAAAAACCACACGGACTACCCTTAAAGATATTTTAAGTATAAATGGAGCCTGTTGTAAAATACTAGAAACAGAAATAAAGGAAAATTCTGAATTTTTAATTTATTTTTTTAATATAGGTTTTATAAGCCTTATAAGGCTTAAAGGAATAAACGTGTTCAAACCAAGAAATCATTTAGCCAGAATTTATGGTTATGTCTTTAGTCTGTTATGACTGTTCGGGGGGTTTTTTACCAACTTCTTATTGCAGCTCATCTTTCAAGCTTAACTCTTTACAGCGTATTATCTTTGTCTGTGTTTTGTAGATGTGAACATTTTCGTTCCATACTGAATAATGATGATGAAATTATAGAAATGAGTGAATTTTCTTATCCTGTTTACCGAGCCTTCCTGGAATACCTGTATACAGACAACATTAGGCTCCCTCCTGAAGACGCAATAGGTATTTGTCATAAATGGAAATAACTCTAGGTTACAGTTTCTGTGAAGTTCACTTTGTGTGTCACAACAGGGTGAGGAAAGCAGGGCTTGTTAAGTTTAGTTTTATTAGCATTTAAATCTTGAGCTTGGCAGGTGTCAGGAAGACGGGATGCAGTAGCAGGAAACAGGGCCAAGGAGAATGAGTGGTGGGGGTGCAATAAGATCAAACATGCACAATGTTCAAAAAGAGCTCGCCGTTTCTCATATTAGGAGCTTTTTTCTCTTCCTTAAAAAGGCACAAATGCCATCCTGAAACTTTTCTGTTTGAGTAGCTGCAGCGATTTGATAATTATTGAAAAGGGAGCTGTTCCCCACATGAATTTAAGAGGATGCAAGTCACTGAGTGCGGTCTAGAATGAGGTACAGTCCAGTGAACAAGAAAACAGAATATTTGCATTGTAATAAAAGGGTCCCTTTTTGATACGTATTTTGAGGACCTTTAAAAATGCACACGTCATCTAGGGACAAACCCAGAACAAGTCTTTGATTAGCTCAGCCGAAACAATAGGGTAATTGATTAATTTTAAAAGACATTAATACATTTTGCACCAGGGTAATTAAAATTGTGTGAATTTTTACAGGACTGCTAGATTTGGCAACACTGTATAGAGAAAACAGATTGAAAAAGCTTTGCCAGCAAACAATCAAACAAGGCATTTGTGAAGAGAATGCCATTGCTCTTCTTTCTGCCGCTGTCAAATATGAAGCTCAGGTAAGGAGAACTTCTCTTCAGGCAAACAATTCTTTTCTGGGAAATGAAACTGTTTAATATAAACAAAACTGCATTTCGCTGATGAGGCACCATTACTGCCATTTCCCTTTCTGGCTTCCCAGACGTTTGTTTTCTCCTTTCTGAGCTATAAAAAAAAAAGGCAGC
>NW_010396020.1:30196-68564 GCF_000710305.1 Buceros rhinoceros silvestris
AGCCACTGGCGGTTTTTTTTCCTGGCCTTTTGCCTTGCACCTGTGAGTCAGGATTCTTAATCTGCTTCCTGCCTTGTCACTGGGCACGGCACCACATGCAAATTTCTCACTGCCATTTATTTCTCCACCTTTGGATTTTGCATTGCTTGTTCACTTCCGGAGTTCTCCGCCCAAGTTCTCATTGTGTCTGCTGGTGTCTGGTACAGTCATTCTGGTACCGCCTTTTACAGGCAGTGGGAGAATTTACCTGTAAGTCTCTCCTTATTTACACTTGTGCTTATATTAAAAAAAACAACAACGCTTTTGGCCTGTTGTTTACAATAAGTCCTGCTGACATACAACAAATTGCCTATTGTTATTCCTCTCCACATATCCTGTCATCTGGCTCTGGAATGTTTCACTAGCACTCAGCCTGTTATCAGCAGTACTGCAAGTGCTCTTTTTGTAAACAGACAAATACTTTCAAAGGCATTTTCCCTTTTTGCAAATTCTTAGTGCTGTGCTGATTGTGGAAATAATGTAGTCGTGGTTTTTATTATTCAAGAAGTCTGCGTAACAACAGACTTAGTAGCTGCTGTTATAACTGAGCATCTTAGTTGGGAAGTCCTCATCTTTCTCTTCCAGATTTCTTCTGCTTTACAAGAATAAAACTGATATAGCCAAATAGAAGATTACCTATTAGTAGAGCCAAAATACGTAGCTGGTAAAAATGGTTTTTAAAAATACTTGGTGTTTTGCTTTTGCCTGGCTGTGAAATGCAGGATGAAGTTTCAAAGGAGGAGAAGCTAGAAGTGTAATGTGATGGATTGATAAACAGTTCCAGATATAGAAAACAAGTAGAAAGAAGGGACTGAAACAAAACCTGATTTTAAAATGGTGCAGTAGTCTGGGCTGTATGGAGGCAGTGTACTAGATGAGATGAATTTGTGTAGAAGCTGCAAAGAGGAGGCTGGAAGTCAGTTTTGTAAATTGAGAGAGGGTATAACATCAGATTAGTAGATAACGAGAATGTCAGCTGCCGGTTACAAGGAGGTTGTAACCAAGGTATTGGTAACGGAAGGCATGAACTGCTGAAGCAAAGAGGAGCTGTACTTTCACTGTGGTGTGGTGGCAGAAGGCCAGTGTATCAGGGGAGACTGGACAGGAAGGGAGGACCTAATGATTTGATCCTGCTGACAGCGGAAGTTTTCATTAAAACTTTACTCTGGAGTTTCTCCTCTAACAAGCTTTTCAACGGTTTTGAACCCCTTCAAAGTAGAAATACCTTTAAGTGACCTGTGTCAGGTGAAGTAGTTAAAGATACATTTAGGTGTATTGTGAAGTAGTAAAACTAGCCTGGACAAAGTACTAAAGTTTATAATGGTTGAAACATAATAAAAGGGATTGGCTAGATGACTAAATATATTATCCTCCTCTTCCTTCTATGATTCAGCGTTTTAATCCGTATAGCCAGTGTTCTTTCAAAGCAGGTGGTACTTTAACACAATCACCAGATGAATTGGTTCGTCTGCCCTGGTTGCAGCATGTGCCAGACTCAGGAGTGCATTGTTGCCCCCCTCCCTACAGCCACAGCTCAGAAAAGGATGTAGTAGAATTGGTTCAGAGAAGGACAGCAAAGACTTCTTTGTCAAAGACGTGGGATAGTCTCTGTTCAAGGAGTCATGAAGTAAGCCGGGGTCTTCTAGAGAACTACATTAATATAGTAAAAGTTGGTTAAGAATCATGTGCGGTGTATCAGCACATCAGTAGAAAACTGTCCAAAGGGTTATGAGAGAGGGATAATATTTTGGAGGTTTGGAAAGATATAATTAATTCAATTTTTTGTCATTAAATGTGAACACTGCAAGGGAAAGATTTTAGTGCTGTGTCATTTGCCATTAATGTATCAGATTAACTGAGGACTGACTTGGCTACTGTATGCATCTGTTAGGATTAAAAAATGCTTGAAAACATTTTGTCCTATCTTCAGAATGTACAGAGTTGTTGCTGCAAGTTATTTTAAAGCATATTTCTACTGTACTCTGTAGCAAAGTTTAGATTAATCATCTTCTATATAACAGGATTAAAATCCAGTATTTCTTGAAACTGCAAAAATAGTGATCAGGATTCTATGACATCTGTTGTCCTCCTTACAGAGCAGTACCAGAAGAGGCAGCTGCTGTTCATTTTCTTCAGTGTACAATTTCACACATTGACTGTAAAGCTGCGCAGGTTCTGGTAGTAACATTTCAGAAACTTAAACTATCAGTGTCTTTGATCATCTAAATTTTTTTTATTTCTACTGTGGTTTTTATTTCTTCTATTCTCATTCCTTTTCCTGCTTTTGCAGTATTTTTTGATGAGAGATACAATTTACTTCTGTGCATTGTTACTGCCCTTTTAGAGGTTATTTTTTGCTCCTTTGCCTCTGTTAAAGCTTTAGTTACATCTTGACAGGGGCAATAGACTTGAAACATTCAATCTCAGGAAAAGGGAAATACACAGGTATTCTGCTAATACTATTAATTCCTGGCTGCAGTGTTTGTGTAGTTAACATAGAATAAAACTGGCAGGAAATAAGAGACCTCTTTGTGCTGTAACCCTTGAAGAGTCTACACGGGCAGTATGATCCATGATCTATAGACTCGCCTTGCTGCTGGCTCCAGCTCCGCTTGCTTCAGAAGGTCAAAACTTTTCCTTCAACAGCAAGTTGTTGCATAGGAACCTGCTAAAGTGCATGGAGAGGATTGCCACTGTTGTGAGGAGTCTGAGTGGGCAAAATCTGCAGTGTGGAATCGTGGTTGTATGGCTTAGTGGCCTATACCTGTCCTGTGCTGAGCATTTGAACATCCTGTTACAGCTGGACCAAGACAAGACAGAACCACTTCTGCTATGTTCCTAGAAAAGGGACACAATTCTTAGGTTCGCCATGAAAGACACATGTATCCTAACATCCAGTTTGTGTTCAGTGAGCATCATCCAATGTTACATCATATCTTGTCTTTATTTTCAGCAGGACTAGGGTCTCTGCCATTTTTCACAGGACCACCGCTGAATTCAGTGGAGGGAGGAAAAGAAAGGAGTTACTGATGCTCTAGTGGTTGTATGTGGGGAAAATCGATGGTTTCACTTATTAACAACTTTCCTAATGAGCTCAGTAAATGTGATTGATGGAGTTCTAGAGTCGATTTGGGTGGGTACTCCTGTTTTCTCAGAATGGGTTTATTCCATAGTTTATGTGAGCAAATTTAATCCTATCACTCGTGATCTAATTAAACTGATCATAAAAGGGACTGGTAATGTGAACAACCTCGTATATTCTTTGCTAGCTAAATTACAGACTTGAAACTGCAAAATAATAATAATTTTGCTTTCAGTCATTCATATTACAAATTACCTCAATTTGTTCCTAGGACTTGGAAGAATTTTGCTTCAGATTTTGCATAAACCATTTAACTGTTGTTACACAAACTCAAGGCTTTGCAGAAATGGACCATGACCTCCTGAAGAATTTCATTAGCAAAGCAAGCAGGGTGGGAGCATTCCGAAATTGAGGTCTGACCACCACCAGGCTGAAGAGCACATCCTCTTCCTTCCTGGAAATACTTCTACTTTGGAGAACTAACTTACCCATGGTCAGAAGGTGCAAAGGTTTGGAAAGAAGGACTCGGTGTCCGTCAGCTTAGGAAAGGTGTGGAAGTCCGCAAACGCACAGGTTTTGTAAAGATGGCTACAGCATAGGTGTACGGTGACAGTTCATTGCCAAGAGTCAGAATTTAACAACAAAAATCTAATGCAGTAACTACCCTTTCCTACTTAAAAGTCACGCAAACTAAGCTATCTGTCTGACGGTTTGTTTGGTTTTGTTTTTTTAAACAACCTGCATTTGGATCGTAGGGGACAGTGACCTGTTTGCTGCTAAAACTGTCACAGTGTATTTATTTCTATCACCAAACTAAGTTAATACGACATAGTGGGCTTCTGTGTGCCTGGTTTATCATCTGATGAAGATAGATACAAACTTGGTTTTCTGAACATATGATAAAGTGATAAATTCTGTAGGATGAGACACTTTCTGATTGGTAGGAGGGTATGTCTCACTTGATGTTTATTTGGATGTAAATACATAGGCCCTGAAGAGCTTCTCCTGGCTCACAATGAAAAAAAAAAAATCTTCCTTTTCATCACACCAAGCACATGCCCTGGTACCCCAATGGGCCAGGCAGCACTCACAGTATTATTTGTCTGGGTGTGAATTACTGCGCTGTGTGTTTTGGTACTCGGAAAACCAGCTGGCTGATTGTTACCAAGCAAAAGGAACACAAACAAAATCTTAAGGAAAGGGAAGAAGTTCCACGCCTGTTTGTTGTTGCCTTCTGGACACGCCTTTCTCATCACTGACCATCGAGGGGACCTGATGGCTGACGTAGAGTAGATGCTTAATTTCTAACTGATTCAAGTGAGTTAGTTAGGAGGAAACCCTCCTCAGTGTTGCACAGAGGGAGGTTTGCCCCCTTACAGGAGATGCTGAAGCCATGAAGCTTTTACTTGTATTTTCTAAGAGGCAACTGTGAATTAACCCTGAGAAAATATTTAACTTAAAAATTTGACTGGGTGAAGTGGCTTCAAGTCCCTTTTGTAGTATTTTACAAACGGAGAAGGCAGGAAGCTGACACGATGTGTGACCTTCCTTCAGATGCTTGCTGTGCCACAGAGTCCTTCAATTACTTTTTCTAAGCCTTAAATGTGTTTTTGAAAAACATCATTCCCTTAAATGGTCACGGCTTCACTTCCTCATTCCTAAAGTACAAACAGCTATTCTTTATTGTATTGGAGGATCATTTCTCAAGCAGTCTTATTCCTTGAGGAGGAAAAGGAGAAGCACTTTCTGAAAGAAGAGGAGAAGTAGCAAGCAGCGCCTCTCCACACCAGTCCCTGCAGGTGTGAGTGCAGGGGTGAGGCCTGCAGACAGCATTTACTGAGCAAGAGGGCCATAAGCAAATTATTTTGGAAAGTGCTGTGGTAGAAAATTACATGTGTTTGAGGCATTATTTGCCTCAGCCCCTCACTAGAAATACTCTTGATCATCTACTGCTAACCAGCCTGTTCTGCCACCCCTGCAGTGGTTAGTACAACTTCCTCCAGCAGAGTAAGGCCATACTTCAGCAGCTGTCAGTATTTTGTATCCAAACAGAACCAGCCAAAAACTTCCCCGTACGTAATGCACTTTCATCAAAACCACAGCTTCCCTGGGTAGAGGATCAGTTGTTGGTAAGTTTGCGTGTGAAAGCACTTAGGCACCACTTAGAGGGGAATGCAGACAGTAACTGTGTCATGGGAGGGCAGAATTTCTCTGCAAACGTGATACAGTCCAGCACTAACCATGCTAAAGCACAGACACAGACAATTCTGTGTAAGCCCTGGCTGGGCAAGTCCAGATGTTCTGGTTAAGCCAGGGATGGCTGGACTGAAGTCTCCGGCCCTTTCAGTCCTGGGCTGAAGGACTAACGGACTGACAGATCCACCTGCCAGCATTTCCTTAGCTGTAGCAGCACACAGACAGAGGGTGCACCACCACCACAGCCCATCCTGTCAGTAGCAGCTTACCAGATCTTGCCCCACAGAGCCAGCACTGCGCACTGTGCAGGCAGCTTCCCCAGGACATGGAACCAGCTGGTCACCCACGACACTTACCAACCACCTTTTGGTCATTCTGGCCTTCCCAAGAAACATACCGTAAAGGGTCCTCCAGATGTTTCTGTTGTTTTACTTAAAGAACCAAGCCAAAATTGTAAACGTGAAATGATTGTTTTAGTTCAGCATCTGATGAGAACGATGCTCTGCTCCACGCAGAGCCTGGCTTCCTGGAGACAGCACTCCACAGAGTGAGAGCGCAGGAGCGTGACACCACTCTCCTAGGCCAGCTCGAGTTCATAATGCAGCACTGCAACCGGCACATGTCCTTAGCAAGGCATTTTTGGCTTACTGTAGATTTTTTTCTTCAATTTGCATCCTTTCTGCTCATAATTTCCAACCAGACATTGAAGCCTACTTACAATTTCAGTGTATTCGACAAAGCCTGTTATTTTGAGAAAAAGCATCTGTGGACTGAACGAGGGCAATTCTACAGATCCAGTGTTTTGATGTTGGCTTTTATTCGTGCAAACGGTATCATCTGACCTGGATGTGACAGTATTACATTCCCAGAGGCATTTATTTATTGAAGTTTTTAAACTTCCATTGCATGCACTTCCCTTGGCACTTGAAGGTCAATGTTTAAAAAACCCATACTGACGTAGGCCGTTAAGTGTTGATGCCTGTATATAAATAAATGTGTGCTTGAAACCCAATCACGGGACGTTTTAGAAGAAATTAGGGATGCATTTTACCATTGTGAGATGGTCTGCAACAAACCTAGATTTGTGGCTCTTGCAGGTTAAACAGTTAAATACTTATTGTGTTCAAAGGGAAAAAAGGTATTTGTTAAAAAGTGAAAATAAGGTCAAGTGTAAACTGTACCCAGGGTTTAAGTAAAGAGTAAATGTTCCACTTTGCAGAAGGGAAACCAGGTGGATAACTTCCTGAATCAAATGGAATTTGAAAGAAAAAGAAATGACAGGGATAGGGTCAGTTAAAAGTTCTCTGTAACTACTAAAGCTAAGAGCCAGCACAGTGTTACCATCTGGCGTCCACCTCTGGAGTTTTGTTCCAGCGCCTGACAACTCTGTAACTGCTGGTTTTGTGTCATCTGAACAGCTTCCACAGGCCTTCCCTGTAAAACAAAGTGTGTGTTTACCCCACAGGTGAGCCAAGGCTCACTGGCTGCCACCTAATGAGGTAGGAAAGTTGTATTTTGATTTCTCATTTCTTTATAAACTTGCCTGGTTTGAATAGACCATTAATAAAATGCCACAATATTTAAAAAGTATGAGTGGGATTTTTTCCTTTCTTTTCAATAAAAGTGAAGAAAGTCTGACACTTGTAAACTGAGCTGATGGAAAAAAAAGAAACAAAAGAGAGAATTAAGTTTTAGAGATATATTCTAAAACTATTTGAGTTCTTCAGGAAATTTTTAAACAGAATGAAAACAGAGACTGCAGAAAAGAACCAGAAAATTCGCTTGAGTCTGTTTCCACCTTTCAAAGCCTCTAATGCCCTAGTGACTTAATGATTAATCAGATTGTCCTCAAAACACCAAGAACTGTTTCTGAAGCAAGAAAACGAGCTTACTTGTTTTAAAACATTTTAAAACATTTCTGCTTGTATGTTGCACCAGTATCACACAGCCATACTCTTCTCCAGCTGTTTCACAGGTGACACCGATATCTTCCTGCGGCCACTCCTGTACCTAAAATGTGCAGTTCACACGTTCTGTGACATGTAAGAACAAACGGCATTTGGAAACGGGAACAAGAGATTAAGGTGTAAAACTGCAAATGAAGAGCCCGGGAGCCAGCTCATCAGTCTCGGGATGGCTGCACAGCCAGGCCAGCAGATGAAATTCCCCGTGGTGTCAGTGGAGAGAAAACAGGCCTCTGGCCTGTCCCTCACCTGACCGCGTTTTACACCCACAGCTTAGGCAGAGGGACAGGTGTTCTCCACAAGTGCTCGTTTCTCCACTGTCACTAGATGAGTTTCTTCAGAGGTGCAATCCTTTACCTTTAGGCACCTGTAATGCCTGCCCCATTTTCTGTCCAGCTCTTTGGCTCTGACTTCTGATTTTCTTTTTTCCTGGACCAGTTTCAGCATTCTAGTCCATTTGAGCACCACAGGGTCTTGCTCTAAGTACTGTCAAACATACTGAGATAGTTCCTAATCTGATAGCACTGTTCATTTCAGCACACATTTATTTGCACATGTATCTGCTTATATTAAGACTCTGAAAATGTGTTTCTAGAGGGGCAGGGACTGGCAAGTCAGGCAGTGCACTTTGTGCCCGAGGTGGTGTTGTGAACGCCGATGCTACAAATAGCACTGCACGTTCGGCAGAGCCATGAGTCACAGGCACCTATGGACTCTCATAAAATGACGACGGGGAGCCTGCAAGGCTGACGTGCCCACCAGACACCCAGCCCAGAAAGCCATGGCGGCTTATGCTGGAGATGTGACATCCTGGGCTGTTGTCAGCAGCTCTAAAAGCAAAAGAATTGATGATGAAAAGCAGGGTGGTGAAATGATGGGAAAGCTTCTAAATGCAGATACCAAGTACTCTGCCCACCTGCCTCAAGCACCTCTGCCAGAGCCATAATGGTGACCCAGGCCACAATACCAGTGTGTCTGCCAGAAGCGTTACCAAAGGTGACCCTGAAACGAACGGTCTGGTGACACTAACATTTTCAGAACGTCCTATGGAAACTTCTGAAGGTAACTACAAGCCAAACAGCGCAACTGTTTGAACTTCTGCAGCGAGGTGAGAGATGGAGTGACCTCTGCTTGTACCAGCTGCAGAAGGGTGGTACAGAAGGACACCCTGACCATAGGAAGTCACCACCTCATCTGATAAAAGGAAATTACCAACTATTAAATTTTTTAAAAGCTATTTTATTTATCTTGAGAGAAACATTAGTTGTATAAAATACTATCACACATCTGATGTAAAGCGTTCAGTCTGTTTGAAGAAACTAGGCTGTCACAGTAAAGAAATAATGAATCTGTTTTGGTGCTGGACTCTGTAGTGCCACCCTTCTAGCCAAAGGATCGCGAGGAACTTCAACGGCTGTAACACAGCTTACAGTCAGCAAGGTTAACACATATTCTGTCTGTAAAACTGCAGAAAGTGAGAAAACAAACACTTGCGTACATTTTTCAGGAAGACAGCGGAAGCCATACTGAGACTAAAAAAAATAATTTTATTTTTAAATTCATTGACAGATGAGTGTGCTGTTGGCAGACTTTTAGTAGCTCTAGGATTAGCTTCCATTCCACACGAGGACTGATCTTTACAATGTACTACCGTAAGCATCCTAGGATCAGCTAAACGACTTCTACACGAGCCAGCCAGAGGAGGTGTGCGTTTAAGACGGTTCTGTAATGAACAGCACGCTTTCCTACCAGAACCCTGTAAATGTAAGTAGCTGAAAAAGCTAAATTTCATAAAAATGCGAGAATTTAAAAAAAAAAGGGAGAATTTAAAGCAAGACTTCATTTGTTTACTTACATATTAATCCACTGGAAGTAAAACGTGTGATTTCCTTAAGTGGCTGTTTTGCAAACACGCTGTCATTGCTTGCCAGAAAAATTCCAGTATCTGAATTGGTAACTTACAAAACATGAAAAACATTTGGGTTTGGTTTGAGGTTTGGTTCACAAGTTGCCTATTAAACTCCGCCTTTTCAGCATAACAAGGCAGACTGATTTTCCCAGTGTGGGCTCATCAAGTTTGGCTTTTGTGCAGATGCCACAGTAAGGCCAACAGAGGTGCCCTGAGCTTTTAAGAGACCAGGCTGCTCTCACCTGGACCCCCATGGAGACACGACTCAGCTTTCCCCTGTAGGGAAGAGGTCTGGTCCCTGCTTCTCAAGCTGTTTGGCTTGGCTACAGTTAGGTGAAAAGCTGTAAGAAATCAAGAAAATTCTACATCATTAGAATTCTGAAATCTTACATGTACCAGGTGGGATTTAGGTTTGGGTTTTTTTTCTTTTAATAATTGAGTTCTTCCAAGGTAAGAAAGTGCACATCAAGTACTCGGTGTGTAGGAAGAAGCTTCAGCTTCTGGGAAGATATCTGTGGGATTCTGGGAGGAATCTCTGTGGGATTCACATTCCGTGAAATCCCAACTGACGGGGGCAGTGTAACTGCCCTCTGAAATTACACTGGGGCGAGAGCTGGGGCGGGAGAACTACCGAACGCCAAGTACTAGATTCGGTAGTGCAGCTCCAAAATGAGTTCACTGTGTATTCAGGTGGTGCTTCTAAGGTGAGGCCCTGCCGCTGGCAGGTCTACAAGTGCTGTGCACTGTGAGTTACTGGGAAACTGATGCGCTAATTGCATACAGAGACAGAAATCTTTGCAGTGTCTGGCCCCTCATTGTAGATTTTCACTTGCAAATTTCGTAAATCTAAGAAACAAAAATAGTGCATTTCAAATCATTCTAGCTAACATTTTGTCTTCTGACAGAGAAGTTCGATCCAGGTAGACTGAATTGGCTTAAATCAGTAATGCTGCAATAGGAAACTAAGACACCTTCCAAGTCGGTTTTTAAAACCCTCAAAAAAAAATATAAATTAAATTCAGTGGCTTACATTGTATATATGCTACATCATAAGGCAAAGTATCAAAAAAACATAAAAAGTCCAAATGCTTTCAACTAGCAGTTTAGAATAAAAAGCAACTAAAAAAGCAACTCATCAGTTAATGAAGGCTGTAAAACACAATCTAAGTGGGTCTGCAGCGCAGCCCCTGGTCCTGAGAAGAATCTCACTTGTCTTCACTGGCTGAGGTATCATTTCCATCATTCAGTTTCTGCTTTTGCATTCTTGTTCGAGTAGATGCTGAAAAAAACAAAAGACTGAAATTCAATACTTTCTTCAGAATTACTTTGAACGTGATTATTTACTGTAAAAATTTATAATGACACTATTCTAAGTAAAACAATTCTCTCATTTTAACACAAACACATAATTCTGAGTTGCTTCAGCAGTTCTTGCTCAATCTCACACATCCTAAATTCATTCCACCTATTCACTGAGGTTCGCACTGATCCTGTATGCTCAGTTTGTCTGTTTTCATCCTCAAGGCAGGCAGACAGACAGCATGATGCAGGGGTCTCATCTCGTCGCCAGGCAGATGCTATGGGCTGAGCAGTCCCCACACCCCACCACCAGCCTGCCCAGGAAATGCCTTTTACCCCCAGTGACACACACTAACCCAACTGGGACACGTCCCTTCTTACCTCTGCCACAAGTAAACTCCAAAACATTCCCCCTACACTAAAATAAAAGAGAGGTACCGGGATCCGTACTCATACCTGTCTTGATGAGCAAACACTTCCTAGTTAAGTATTTCTAACGGGCAAACTGCTCAGCTACAGAGCTCAGATTCCACCAGAGCGCGGGAACGCCTGGCCAGACCTAGTGTGTTCCTTCTCGGGAGTGGAAAATACAACTCGGATGAGAGGGTGGGGCTGTTTTGCTTTTCATAAGCTAGATTTGAGTTTCGTTAGAAAAACAGAACAGTCATCCCATAAAATCTGAAAAATATGCTGATCCACAGTAGAAGAAAAAGCAGTTTCAGGCATTTCAGTATCAAAGACAGCACAGCGACATACAAAATTACATACAATTTTCCTGTGTTTCCAATTTTCCTCCACTATACTGTATCGCCTAAAAAGGTGTCCTGGTCAACTACGTGCTGCTGCAATTACTGCCAATTTCTGCCCGCAAGCTCTCAGCTAAGGCTCTGCCACTGGACAAAAGGGGAAGCCTTGGCAAGCGTTTAAATCCATTCCAAGAATCCTCGTGTTTAGGAAGAACATGTCATGCTCATTTTCTTATTCACGTGTAATAGAGCATCGTCTCCACTGCTGTGCCATTTCGCATCCTCAAAAAGGCTTTTGAGGATTTCCATTTTATAATCTGCGTTTTCAAGATTAAATGGGGCAAGCACAAAAAAGTAAGCAAGTTACCGAAATTACATGAATGCTGAGCAATGTTTTTATCTGAGTGGGCGCAGACTGTTTTATCCAAGGCACTCACTGCTGTGCAGTTAATGAAGAAAAATCATACTCACTCATTTCTGCAAGCTTCTGTTGGAACTTGGACTCCTGGGGTAGGTGTTTGCTGCAGACAGAAAGCGTATGATTAAGTGGAAGTTAAAAAAAAACGTATCAAGGTTAGTTCATTCCAGGACTATCGCCTTCTCTGACAAAGATACAAACTCTTTGTTCATCCACACTAAAGACTTGCTTGATGTCTCCCGTCTAAAACAAGAGACGACAGCATCTCCGCAGAAACGCTTCTGGATGTACAGGCACTGAATAAATCCTTGCTCCCGTTAGACATCAAAGCGTCTAATGGAGCAGCACTGTGCTACCGCCTCTCATTTAATGTATTTACGGATTAACGGAAGTTAGGATGTCAGGAAGAAGTTAGGAATGAAGCCCTCAGAACCAAATACAGGTAAGACTACCGAAAAGCCAAGAACAATCTCTCACCTTCCATCCGCTTCGTCTTGCCCTTCTATGTCAAAGCGCAGCCTCTTCAGTGGCTTAGGAGCGGCGCTTACTTCTGCGCTGCGTTTTAGCTGGCAGTCGCTGTTGCACACCATCTGGTTTATTTTTTGAAACTTTTCAGAAGTCTGAAACAACAAGAAAATAGGGAAAGATTTGCCAATATATCCAGGAACTACTCACACTGCCCAGATCATCCACTAAAAAAATCAGTTCTAAAATTCTGCAGTTTAAGAACTGTATCTTCTGCCAAAGCAACTAAAATAAAATGCGAAACTTTTTAAAATGAAACATTTTAAAAGTGACATCTGCATATTTGAAAGGAGTTACCAGAACACCCGTCATCTTTGTGCTTACAGATCACACGAAACGCTACGTTCGAAGAGAGGCGCTCACTGGCCAGCTCTACAGGCTATCCCATTCCTCCAAAAGTCACACGCATTCAAGTCCAGACATTAGAAAAGTTAAAACTCACCCCAAATGATTCACCAATTGACACCAGAATTCTGCCAAATGAAGAAGAGAAGTGATTAAGATTAAGCTACACTTCACAACGATAGAAGCATCCGCTAATCTGCACCGCTTGGCCTAAGACATGAACAAAGCCTCTTCCTCTCGCTCTGCACGGGCGGTGCAAGCCCATTCTGCGCTGTGTTGACACCATTCACCTCTCTGTCTGGGTCAGTGAATGCTGACTCACCAAATCAACGGTACCACACAGACAGAAAAGAAACAGTGGCTTGAAAGAATCAGAGACCCCCACAGTCCATCCCTTATCATCAGGAAGACACTCCAGTGCTGGGCGCCCAGATAATCATCCTCCCAGCGTTACCTTCAGGAGTCTGCGAAGCAAAACCATGCAGGACTTCAACCTAAAATGTCCGATAATACTGTAACTTTTGCATGCAGTGAGCCAAGTGCAATGGAACTCCCTTGATCCTAGTTTGAAAAACCCACTGGAGACTTGCACATTTGCCATCATCCCCATCTGCTAAGAACTAGTGACCAGGAGTTTGAAAAGTTCTGCTCAGTCAACTAAATAACTCTGAACTTTTTTTGTTCCAAAAACAGTATTTTCTCTTTAAACAAGTGTACAAGGCTCCTCTATTTTCAGGACTGTGATCCAGAGTCAAAGCCAACAACATCTGAGCAACCAGGTCAGAAAACCCCCCTTGGATACAACTGTTCTACAAAACCCCAAACTCCCTGAGCACACTAACTGAACTGAAACAGAAAAGCACTCAAAAATGAACAAAGATTCCGAAAACAGGACACAAACTTTGAAATGGAAAAGATACAATAACCACTGACTCCTGGCAAACTAGACTGTGCCAATTTCTCATTTACTTCCACTAAAATTCCACAAATACCTTTAAGGTGGTCAAATAAATGCTTGTCAACAACCTACCGAGACCTTGGAGTCATCTTTGTGGATGACTGAAACACATCGGAAAATTTGTATGGGCTCTTCAAGGGTGAGATGTAGATGTTATTCCCAGCAGGGACACGCCGAGGAGAGTTGGAAAACTGGTAAGGGCTGCGAGGAATGTGTGGGATAGGTGACAGAGTGGGAGGCTATAAAAATAGTAAATGAATCGTGAGTTTTATTGTCTGTACATTCCTATTCTATTTAATAATTAATACTGAACACAGCTAACAGCTTACCCTGTTGGAGGCATACTGCAAAATGTTTGTTTTCAGCTTCTGCATAAACACCAAGTTGTAGAAGACTATAATGGAGTCATACTGTTCTTCCCTGATAAGAACACGCTTGAAAGTCTACACAGGGTGAGAAAAACATACTCAGTAAAAAAAAAAAAAAAAAAAAAAAACAAAACCCAACAAATTTACACAATTTTACATTTGACAAAGCCATTCAAAAACATCTGTGTTAGGTAAGAGCTAAGATGGGATGGGTATGGCACACAAGCCACTGTAACTACTACTTAGAACTGCTCTAAATTGGTTTTTTTTCCCCAAACATCTAAGACCATCAGCAGTGGTACCTACTTAATTAACTGGCACAGTCCCCTAGTGCAAAAGCAGTTCGTCGGTACTATAACAACATTTCCCATATTTAAGCTCCATGTACTTGCACACACAAATGTCAAAGAAAGGAAAGGCTTGGCTACTGCGCACACCTTGCAAGGTGAAAAATATCATTTCTGACCTGATGTGGATAAAATAGTTCTTTAGGCTTGGAGACAAGAGTCTGGAGTTTAGCCAAGATGGACAAATACACTGTGAGAAATTGTGCTACTGAAAGAATGCCTACCAGTCAACCTACTGTGCGGTGAGGCTTTTTTCTACTGAATTACTGTCTTGTGCAAAAAATGTAAGTACTTCTTAATTTTAGAATTAAGCCTGTAACTTTAATACATGATATACAACTATGCACCTCTATTTAATATTTAATCATATTTCTGTTGAAAGCTTCTACAGAAAGTTATCTGCTTCTCTTCCCTTAATGCTCCACAGAAGTTAGGTAACTCCTAAAGCAACTTGGGTTGCTTTTTGAAAATCCTACTAGTTATAGACCCAAATCTTTTATCTGGTCTCCAAAAGGAAATATAAACCATTATGTAGCATCTTTAAGTAAAAAGGTGGAATGAAGTTTGCTTTTTGGGGAGAGTTACCGAACTATTTGTGTGAGATGTTTAAAGAAACACTTAGATCCAGTTTTCTCCTCCACAAAATGGAGATGCAGTGAAGCAGGAGTTTTCTTCTGCATGTTTAAGTGCAGTTTGGTGATTCTTCTTTTGTATTAGACAGAAAGAAAGAAATAATTTATAACATTTTTATGGAGGATAACATTAAAGAATTTCCATACCTCTTGATTTGAGTTGGGAAGCTCCTTGTATGCGGAAACTATGATTTTAAATCTAAGATCTACATTCTTCACTTTGCATATGCCATACATGGAACACATCATGATCTATTAAAGAAACAGAACGGGACAACTAGAAACACAGAAAATGAATTCAGCTTCTTCAAGTCAAGAAATCAACTGATGAGCTTTCTATTACTGACTGTGCTCTGTAAACGAGCATGCAACTCAGCTTCATATGAACTTACAGAATATAAGTCAACTACTGCCTCCATTTCTGCATGACAATCAACTAACTGGAGTTAATACTATCTTCTCAAACTCATTTCACGTGCTGCAATTTTATTCAGGTAGAATAAAAAACCTCATTTGTCAGCCACACATGTTGTGTTCCCAAAGAAAATCACTTAACGCAAATTATTAGAACATTTTGTGTGTCTTCATTATTTTGAAAATAGCTGTAAATGGTATTTGAAGATCCCATAGTAAGTAACTGCCAGTACTTAAAAAAAACTGAGATGACAGACTTCACTCTAAATTAAGATCTCCTCTGAGCGATCAGTAGAGAAATAAAACCTCAAGATTACAATTTCTAATGGCTAAAGAATGTATAATCACAGAATCACAGACGGGATCTCTGGGGATCATCCAGTCCAACCCCTCAGCTAAAGCAGGTTCACCTACAGCAGGTTGCACAGGATCACGTCCAGGCGGGTTTTGAGTATCTCCAGAGAAGGAGACTCCGCAACCTCTCTGGGCAGCCTGTTCCAGTGCTCCATCACCCTCAAAGTAAAAAAGTTTTTCCCCATATTCAGGTGGAACTTCCTGTCTTCCAGTTTGTGCCAATCGCCCTTTGTCCTGTCACTGGGCACCGCTGTAAAGAGCCTGGCCCCCCCTCTTGACACCTGCCCTTTAGATACTGGTAAGCATTGATAAGATCCCCTCTCAGTCTTCTGTTCTCTGGGCTAAACAGACCCAGGTCTGTTCAAGGAACATTTTTTTCCAGAAGAGTCTTTTTAAACTTTTTAACACTTTATTGTTAATGTTACCTGGTCCAAGTGCCTGTCTCTCATAAGTTCATACTCATTTTGCAGTGTGTGCTGGAAGAGGGTCCAGATCAAGGGTTCCAGGTCCGGATGTTCAGATAGAAGCCGGAAGAACAGGGTGCGTAGTCGAAGATATGCCAGTAGATACACTTCAGACACAGAGAAGAAAAATAAACTGAAATTGTAATAATAGGGGTATACAAAATAAAAGGAATATGATGGAGGATGGACAGCAACTGAACATTCACCACCTCCCACTACAAAAACCATGAGCCATCAAAGGAAAGTAGTAAAAGCCAGGTTCAAAATAAATGGAAAATATTCTTCATACAACAGGCAGCGGACGCACAGAAGTTCACACCAAAACAGGAGGCTCATGTAAGTCTATGTCAATTCAAAAAGAGTCTGAACAAGCACCTGGGACACGAAACCAATGAGGGTTACTAAGTAGACAGATCACAAAAGGCTCAGGAAAACCCCTGAGCTGGAGAATGTCAAAGCTTGGGAAAGCACCATATATGCTTGCCCAGTTCTCAAGCTTCCCATAGCACCTGTTTTATGGTCACTGCTAAAAATAGGGTAGTATGGTAGAAGAATCCTCCACCTGAGCCCATATGGCCATTCTCACAGTCAGTAGCTAAGTTTTCAGTTCGAACTTGCAGCGTGTCGAATGCATGCATCAATCTGCCAGCACCGTCTTACTGTTCCTTCCAGAGGCAGCTGAGGGTTTGCACAGTGTCTGCTACAGATGCTGTTCTAATCTTTTAAGAAATGTTGAGCTCTGAAACCCAGAAAGGATAAATAACAAGATATAACTTTGTAATTTCAGCACATACAGAAGTAACAAACCTTTTTTGTAGAACAGAGAGAGGGAGGTAGATTTCTGTGGTTTCTGTGTTTGGGGGGTCACAGCTGGCTGAGCTTCTGGAGTGGAAGGAGCACTTAGAGAAGGACCAGATGCTTTCTTCTTAGGTGATCTCACAGGAGAAAGATAGCTGGAGATTCAACATATATTAATCACTTAACACCGCAGCATAAAGGAACAATTTTACATGGACAGTACTTGCAGTAACTCTTCCCTCTTCCCCCATTAGAATAAATGAATTGCTACTGTAATCTGTTATTATTAGGAATTAAAAATTCAAGTTATTGGTTAAATACCTGATAAAGGGACAGTTTGCAATTGCAAGTTTGACAGGGCTTGGAAAAACATATTTCGTGATTTGATTTAGCTAAATTTACATGTATAATAAACAGCAGCGAATACAGCAGTTAACGTAACCTAGGCCCCAGGCCTAACACGTAGGAAAACATACTATCTTCACAGTTTATTAGACCCAGGCAAGCAGGTCACTTACAGGTCTGCTGCAGTGTGGTTATGTTGGAGAGGCACACTGAGAGTGGAGGTGGGCTCAGGTTGATCAGTTTGGCCTTCCCTTTCTTTTGACTGCCTGATAAGATCGAACAGAGGTGACCCCTAGAAAAATGACAGCAACGGTACATTATACTGAGAACAGACAACCACACTGGGTGGATTTTGTCCTTTCTTCTCTAAAAACAACCCCCAAAATATGATCCTAAACAGAAGATTAATGCTTTTATTCAGACCGATCATATTTTGCCAGGTAACTTTTAACTGTTTAACTACAAATTTTAACTACTGAACACATAAAACATACTTCTGTTTCAACAACAGTCCATTAGATACAGGCTAACTGCAGAGCTGAGACATAGTTGTACTCTAGAGTCTAACTACTCCCTATTAGATAGCCAATCCTAAAGAGCAAACAATACAAGAAAATAGATAAAAGGTCACACTTCCCAAAGAAAATAAAAAAACAAAAACAAACAACCAAAAACCCAGTCACCAGTGACTGAAAGTTACTGCTGTACCTAGTGTCAACCCATTTCTGCTACAACTTCTACCAAATACTACTTCAGTATTTTACATATGATAACAAACAAACCACACTAATAACTCATCTGACTGCACTGGAGACTGTTCTGACCTCCGCAGTATCCTGTTCCAGAGCTACAGTCACTCTGGATGCACGAAGTCACTGCCCTCATGCCCGAAACCAAGATCTATTCTGATTTTAATTTTAGGTCAGTTATCAGTACTTAAGGCAGCTGGAATAAGTCTGAACGTACCAAGAGCTTGAGGCAGGAGGTGATGCAGAGAGGATGTAGGTGGAATGGAGAAAGTTCTGCTTGAAGCAACGTTGGCACTACTGCTGACAGTAATAAACAGCAGTCTTGCAGAAACAAAACCTCGGGCTTTCACTGCTTGCGTGTCACACACAGACTAGAACCATGCTGAGACAGCAAGACTCCATGGGAAAATATTTTAACACCCTATTTATAATTAATCTGGAAAACACAGGTTTGCTCTCTTCTGGCTTTTTTACTTTCTTTAAAACAGGATACTCATCCTTGAGCACAATGTTGCCTTCCAACAGTGCAGTATCAGAACTCCAGAAGCTACAGAAGAACGTCTGATTAGCAAATATCTGCCTCCTCAGGGGGAAGCAGTGTACATGGACTGGAAATGAAGTGGGCAAAACCAGACTTTTGGCATTTTCCTCCAAATGATCCCTCAAAAGACAGCAGTAAAATCAATCAACTCAACACCTTGTACATAACGCATTGTCCAATTGTCCAAGGTCTATTTGATACTACAAATGCATGTTACTAATATCAAAATATGATGGCAGAGATGACAAATCTGTAGCTACAATAACAGACAGGAGCACAGGACGCATGTAAAGCAAGCTGAATCACTTAAGGCAGTAAGAAAAGGCCTAGTAAACGAGACTAGATTTACTACAATTAAAACTAGCATTAAGAGTTCCCTTATCTAGCCTTATTTCCAAAAAAAGAACACTTTTCTTCTCATGGGCATCAACTAAAAATTCAGAGCAACAAGACACCGTGTAGATTTTAGATCATGATTTTGGCAATACTGGAGCTGTTCCATCCATAACAAAAAACATCAGTTACTGACTCATAACCACAGAGTTATTTCTTCATCACTTCTCAACCAGATCAGATCTTGAGCTGGTCTGCATCATCCTTCCTCAGGGGTGGGCACACTTCTCACTTGTTTCTTTCAGCGCTGTCCTTGCTGGAAATGCAGAGACACAACCTTCTGCACTTCTCATTCTTCAGGCCACTTCCGTTTTATTATTCCCATCAGTGTTTCACTGTGCTCTGAAGGATCCAGGTTTCTCTCCCAGAGCAATCACCACTAATTCACTGCTGAAACACCTCGATTCCTTGAGTGAGAGTAGATCCCTATTAATTCGTTCCACATTGTATCTATTAATGACTGGGAAAGCACTGTTTTTAATGAAGCATCAGTAGGAGGCAAAGGGGTTGATAAAGGGGAATGGGAGGTCAAGGAACACAAGCAAAACTTATCTCAAGTTAGCACTTAAGACCAGCAGTTCCAGGTCCTCGACCCTTAACACTATGGAAGGGATCTGCCTACTTCTTTTGCATCGTTTGCATTCCTTCTCTTCTACTTGCCAGCCTTGCCAATCAGTCAACCTCCACGTAAGTCAATCCGATGCACTAAACCAACAGGAAGTCAACAGAAAAAGCAAAACCAGATTCAAGCCAGCTCTGCCGAGAATCACAACCAGAGCCAGAACAAGCATTAAGAACAGTCAGGGCAGCCACACCACGAAGGCTGGCAGCAAAGCAAGAAAGAGCAGAAAATGGAGAGTACAAGACGTCCCGTATTTACTGACAACAACCTGTTCCGTCAGCTGATTGGCATGTGAAACTTGACCTCACAGGAATTTATGAAACCTGCTGCTGCTTTCCATCAGTTAGCTGAACTACAGTTAGCCAGACCATATTCTTCGTATAGAACCATCTACTTAGAGAGACCAAGCAGCAAGTCCAATACACGTTTTTTGGCTCCCACAAATCCTTATTGACACCATGGTTAAAAAAGTGGCAAGATAAATGGAGTGTTGTCACCCAGCTGGCCCCCAGCAGTCAGACCATCCAGCATCAGCAATGGTGGGATGTGAAAGCACTGACACAACGCGTGCCCTTGGGCAAACCATGGTCAGGTTGCCTGCTCTGACTACTAAAACTTTGTAGCGCTGTGGTTGCACAAGCAGGAAAAGGTTATTTAGTTTTCAGACCTGGTGAAATTTAAGGTGGGTGTTCTGCCAACCACAATTTCTACCTTACAGCGCAGAGGATTTGAGATGAAGCCCTGTGTGCTCTTTCCCCAGGGACCTCACCACTCTCACTGGTAGCTTTCCAAATGCACAGACAAGTAGTTGGAAAAGTAGGTGCTACACTGACGAGACTGGTGCCTCACAAAAAACCCCAACTATAATGTAGAAATACACAACAGAGCTGAGTTTTCTCAAATGCATCTACCCCACACACTGCAAAACTGATGGGTTTCATTACAACCTTGCCTGCCTTCTTTTATTTAAACATGAAAAAGACTTCCGTTTAGTGAATCTGAAGCACATTCTGCAGCTTGCAGGGCGTTTTCAAGCTTATGTTTGGCTTTAGTTCCACTATTAGATATTCAACAACCCAACTTCTGTTCAAATGAGCAAAACATAATATCATTAACCAGACAATTAACAGTCCTCTAAGTGATAGTCACAAAAGAACTTTAACCTCTGAGTCCAGCTTTACCTTTATCAGTAACTTGATTCTAAATGACATCACTCATGCTATCTTTTACAAACTTTATATTGCTTCTTAAAGCTTCTAAGCAGCACTTTGGGTCAACATGTCACCTCCAGTGCATTCCTTTCATGTGAAAGGAGTTTTGCAGTTTTTACTTTAATGCACAGTAAGTGACTAATGTTACCAGATGCAGCCACAGAATAAGTTTTACTAATTAAGTGAAATGCTGCTTTTCTTTTGAGAAAGAAAAGCCATCCCTGTGATGGGCCTAGAAAGGCCCATCTTATTAGTGTGAAAAACAAAAAAGCAATCAAGGTCTAAAATTTCTTAGGTTCAAACAGAATATAGACTAAGACTGAAATTTTACTCAGTCCCCTCTCACACTACCCAGGGCTAACTATAACTCTGCAGTGCTAAGCCCCATGAATTAGGTGGGAATTTAAGTGAGTCTCTGCAGGATGTTCCCCTGCAGCAGCTCCCAATCTGAAAGCTCCTTTTATGGACAAAGCAGGCAGAATTTCTTGCTGGCTGATCTTTATTTGGCTGTGGTGAAACTACAGGACGCACAGGTGCTTCCCAGCTTCCTGATCTTTACATCAGCTCTGACCCAACAACATGTTTAACTGGACCTTGGTCTCCATGAAACAGTTAAACCAAAGACCTAAATCCTTAAATACAGAGAACAGCTAACGTGGGGTTTGGGTGTAGTCCACTGACTACAGAGGAAGTCCCTGGGCAGCTTTACTCTTACCAGTGTTTAGTGGTCTGCAGTATTTTAAAAACTACTTTTGTCTGTGTTTTCTACTGCTTTATGGCTTTACTCTTCAAAATATTTTTCCACTTGATTTTCAGGTTTTAGTTATTTAACGCAGTGTTTAATCACTAAACCATGTGGGGTTATTTTGGGGGAGTTTCTGTTTGGTTGTGTTTTTTTCTTTTAATAATCAACACCACCTCAAATTATTGAATCAGCAGAATACACAATGTTAAGAAATGTTCTTCATAATATGCTAAAACGTGGCTGTGATTTTGCACAGCAAAACAAAGCTAATTTAGAATTGATGGCTTTGGAATTGAAGTGCAAGGACTGAACCAGCATGAGCTATTTCCAGCCCTCTTTCCCATTACAGAATTGCATGTCCAGATAGTTGACTTTTGCTGCAATTGTATTTTCAGAAGCTTCACATGGAAATTAGTATTCAGATTTCTGAAATAATTTAGACCTGCCAAAATATAATACACTTCAAAGTCTAAATTTAAATAGTATTTGCCATGAAAAAACAGTAGGACTAATTTCAACCACCTGAGTCGTGTTACATGAATTATGATCATATTAGGGCTTGGTCTTACAAGATTTATAAAGAACAACATTAACAATCGCAGTGTTTACAGTTTAACTCATAAGAGGACACTGTCAGATCTGCTTTTAACTCCTTAGAGCAAATGTATTTTTATACAAGTCCTATTCCTCATCGCCAGCATTTAAAACCAAGTAGTACTGTCATCATGTTCTGTCAGGATCTCCCTTCATCTAAATGTAGAAGGGAAAAAAAGCAGAAAACAGACAGTGACTGTTAATCAGTTCTGGTCATTTGAGAGCGATATTTTGACAGGTTTTCCTTCTCACATGAGGCTTAGAAAGTCATAAACCACGGAGGAAATGACTAGCACACACAAATCACTAAAACTCTGATTATCTGACGTCCTTGACACAAAGCATGTGAGCAGCTGACCTGAAATCAAGTGTCCTAGCCTCAAACCTGTTGGGAGCTTTCAGGTACAGTTCTTTCATGTTCCAGTTTCTTATAAAAAAAATAGCTATTGAATCAAAACAAACAAAAAAAATACTGCTCTCTGCTCTGGCAGGTAGGACCCACTGTGGAAATGTGAAACTGACTTAGGCAGTCGCTAGTGTATAAACACACCTATTAAGAGGAATCAAGCATCTCTAATGGTAGAAATGGAGATATCCTGTCAATAGTTATTTGAAGGCCTAGTAAAAAAGGAGTTCGAATCTCTTCAGTCACAGAAAGCAAGCCAGGTCACCACTGCATGGATATGCATCTTAAACTTGTGTTGCTGTAAATAATGCTGCAAGTCCATTCTGCTTGCAGTTTTGCAATAATCCAGTTTTCCTCAAAAGCCTCTGGACAGAACTGGGGTATCTTGGTAGAATTCAGAAATTATTCCAGAACAATCAATACTACAATTTTCAACTCCTCTACTCCCAAAATTGCTCTTCACCAGATGGTTTTATATTAACCAATTATTTGTGTTCTACAGGATCTCTCAGCAAAGGTCCATGGGGCCACCTCACTGCAGGATACAAGAGCATCATCAAAATATGAGTCCTAGCAATGGAGAAGCATGCATGTGAAAACAACTTCTGAGAGGCCCACCACATGCCTCCTCTCCAGAAATTATGAGGTGTAGGGACAGATGAAACAAAACCCTAGAAGCGTATCACAGCAAGACAAACAGTTGATAGGCACAATGAGGTATTTTGGGTGACAGCTGTATCTGTGGTCTGCACTGGCGGTGGTGCTACAGAAACAATCCAAATCTGAAGTAATTGGCATGTTTATTACCTAGTTCCCAGAGTGTAACCAGGCTTCAATATGACTAATTACCAAACAAATCTTTCTTCTCAAGACTTTTAGGAGAAAAGTTTGTCTCAAAGACAAACTGAACTGATACCACTTTTCCCCCCTCTCTGCATGAGAAACCGTGTACAGTACATAAACTGAAACCCACCCGATGTGAGCCATGGACTATTGGAAATGATAACAAATCAGTAAGCAACAACACGTCCTGCCAAAAATCTTGAGGTTGAGGGTTACATCAGCAACCTTAAACTGTGAAAACACCAGAACGTGAAGACTTCTTCCGTACAGACAGTAGAGAACAGATGCTTTAAAGGACCATTACATTAGCTGACATCACACAGTATTAAGAACACCACTTGTTAACACTAGTTATTTCCATATATGAAACAGTATTACACTCAAGAGAAAAACAGCACTCATGCACTTACTTCCTTCAAGAGAACTTTTGGGTCACAAAATGCCTATCTCTTATGTAATTACTGCTGTAACAATCAAACAGATTGTCACTGTACCACATCGTGTTTTCTAGCAGTTTCATTTCTAACTCACTTACACAGTCCTGGTTCCCAGAACAACAATTAAGAGCAGTTCCGGGAATTATTTTTCCAAGTACAAGTGGAGACATGACAATGAAGCACCTCTTCTGAGATTTTCAGTTAAAGACAGTAATTCAATTTCAAGTCTTATGTTCTTTCCCGTTTCTCATTAGCTGGACAAATTTAGGTACAACATACCACAAACAATTTTCTTAGCTAAAAGTGGAAATCATGCTGGGAAACTTTGTAGACAGCAGTTTTTGAAAGAGCAGGGCAGTATCATTTACCACGATAACAAAGGAGTCAACAAATTATGAGCTGAACAAAAAAGAATTCAACAGATAATCTGCAGAGGATGTGAATGACCTGCAGGTACAGAAAGACCAATTCTCTAGAAACTAAAGTAGTATTAGCTAGGTGATGGTACATGTCCTGTAACCATTAAAAGCAGACTGCTCTATAACGTTTAAAAGCAAAAAGGACTATAAATATCTTGCAATGTACTTCATATAATCTAAAAGAGAAAAACAGGACAAATATATTGGAGTTCCAAAACCAATATGCTGTTTCATAACAAAATATGGCAACATAAGCATGAAAACCATTTTATACGATGGATTTATCAACACGCTTTTAGAAAATACTTCAATCTGAAGAAAATTACACATGACAGAAGAAAGAAAAAACTAGGGTTGTAACAATACCAGCAGCATAACAACATTTGAGGCATAAACCCATCCCTTAAGAAGAGTTTTGATCTTAATTTGAGCCAATACTTCTGTGACTACCATACTATGGAGTATCTCAAGCTCAGTTACTTTGGTCTATACCTAGAATTTGCTCAAGGCAGACAAAACCTGGCAGTCACCATGTTGCACTCAGCTTTCAAAGCAGAAGCATATGCAGAACTTTTGAGCAGTCAGTTGACAGAATTTAACACGATGCCTCCAATTAAATATTACTGCTTTACGAACAGTTATTTAACAATCAGACAAAATACAGTATAATAGAGTTAAGCAGTAGTGCACTGGAAATCAGATTAACAAGGGAAGATTTTAAAAGTCTTGGACTATTATTTAAGTCTTCAGTAAAAATACATTCTTCCCAATCTTAAAATAAATAATTCGATTTTGACAGTGTAATACAGAACAGCATAAAAATCACTCAAAATACCCCAAACTTTTCAATACCTTGTCTAAATAGATCTGCAACAAAAACTTCGTAGATGTGAGTATCTATTTTTTAGAGTATCTATTTTTATCTGTGTTACAACATTTCATACTTAATTTTTAGTAATTTTACAAATCTAGTATTTTAGCACTTAAGTGTTTTTCATACTGTTTTCTCTCAAGGTGTTGCAGCTAGTTCTGAGGCAGGTATTACAGTGCTTTTTACTAAAAAAGGTTCTGATGTCCTTAACACCATTTTTTTTTCTGGTTATCATTTCACTTTACCCTGCCTCCTCTCGAGAGCAATTTCACTGATCTACAGAGTTAGTTGGCTTCCTTAACTACAAACTGTAAATCTGAATAACCATACCAGGAACAATTCTAAAATCAGTATGTCACCATTAGCTTTCCATAGATCTGAGACAGAAAAAAAGGTAACTAATATTGTCAAACATATGAGTATCCCTTAGTAAATGATGGGAGTCAGAAGTATCTTACATCAAAGCCTGTGAAGTATCCATGGAGTTACTATATGATTCTTAAAAATGACTAAAGAATCCTTAATACAAGTCAATATATCTTCAATATATTTTTTTCTAACACCAAAAGATGTAGCTGAGCTATCAAAGAAAGGCAAAAACACTAAAAAGGGACAAAACAATCTAAACAATTTATAGAAGATCTAAGCAAGCGTGTCTATTGGACCTCAACAACACCTGCAAGAAGCTTGAGCTAAATTTCCCCAAATTAGGCCAGTATTGTTTTTCAGGAAATAAAGTAAGACATGATATTCAGTGCCTTTTCGCATGGCTACACACTTAATTCCTTTTCAAAGACAGATGAACTAAGACTAGCTCAGGCTGTGGAAAAAAACTGCAGGAAGGCAGAACATTTTCCTTTTAGACATTCACAGCAAAATGATGCAGGTAATTACTGATTTATAGTGCTTTAAAACAGTCTGTTTCCAGTTTACACCATGAGGTCAAGCCTAAATGCTTTTCTTTGTAAAGACAATGGCCTAATACACAATGTCTGATCACTGGATATCATAGAAGACAACTGCTGGTCACTGCTTCATATAAAATGACTTACTTGAATTCACCTTGCCGGTTTGGGGGATAGTAGAAAGAACGGTTGGAAACAGTGGCATGCCATTGTTCTGAATTATTTGACTAACAAATAACAGCTATGTAGAGAGCTGCAGTAGTCAGGTGGCAGTACCACAAAATTTTTGTTGCCAACTCAGTCTTGTCAGTTTTAGCTTCCTTCAGCCTTGCTTTTTTTTCTTAGCTGTCTGAATTACATAACCTATCAGAGTAGAATGTAAAGGTAAGTGACTTTAGAGAAAATGTGGTTTTGGACAAAAATGCCTAAGCGCTGAAGTACAAAAGCAAGTTAGATCCTGCTGATGCTCAAGGCAATGAGACAAATTCACATTTAAAAATCAGAGTGCTTCTGATTGGATTACTTCAGAGGAATCTAGGAAAGCAACCTTAATCTTCAAGTTTTAAAATCAATGGTTATAAAGAGACAAAGATCATAGCTTTTTTTCCCCTGAAATACCATGTACCAGATCACATACTTCACATTTGAATAGCACCAATACAAAAAATTCCCTCCCTGTGGGAAGGCCTTGTGCTACACACATATGCAGTTAAAGAGCTGTACTCCACAACCAATCTTCCCATCTGCAGCCCTTGGTCCACAGATTCTGGAACCTGAAGCCAGAAGGTTTGGAGGTTCCTTGCAAGATCTGTAAGAGCAACCAGCTGCCTCAGAAGATGGGTCTTACAAAAGCCATGCTGGCCAAGAAGCACACACCCAGCTGGGGTCTTAAAAGCAAGGTTGCTCAGCTGAGACAAGGGCACATGGATCTTGAGTCCAGGGCATGTGGATAATGAAGAAGTCAATCCTCCTTTCAAAATGACAACATTTTAAAAGTAACATATCCTAAAAGAATATCAAAATTGAGAATGCTTTTGATGCTTTGGGGGGGGGTTTGGGGGGGCTCAGATATTCCTGAGTGTAGGGAGTAGATGTGGTTAATAAAAATGGGGATTGTTTTTGTTTTTTGGGGGGGGGTTTGGGGGGGGCTCAGATATTCCTGAGTGTAGGGAGTAGATGTGGTTATGAACATCAGAAATTTGCATGGCCTCTGCTGTCTCCTTCCTCTGTGCACTCTTGCTCCTTGATCATTCACCTTTCGGTTGTATTTCTATTGGCATATAATTAAAACCTACAACATGTACAGAAAAGAAAGTATGTGACTCTCCCTGACATAATAAATCAGTAAATTAGGCAATACATCAAGAGCACCTATCAATGAAGCAGTAAAACTGACTTAGCTGACAAGGTACATTATCCTTATACATTATGTTTCCCTTGATCTCATTTAAGTTACAAATACCCTCTGTTTCTACAAGAAAAATATGAAAGCCTTCAGTACAAAGTGCTTCTCTAGTCACTCGCTCTAAACTTTTATTTTGAGGAACTCTTGGCCATTTGTAAACAGAGCAAAAACAAAGTTTCAGTGTTTCTGATGAAACCACTACGTTTTACATACTATTTTGAGAAAATTGAAGTCTTTTGCTCCAAGTTTTACTTCCTGAAATTTAAGAAAAAATGAACCAGCTTCTAACTTTTTTTTTATTTTTTAAATTCAGTTCATGTTTTTGGAAGAAATTTCACGGAAACATTCCCACAGAAACCTTGTATTTGGCAATACATTTTCCAATAAAAAGCATTTCAAACTCTTTCTGCTAGTGCTGAAGTCAGGTTGTGGTATCTCTTTTAGCAATTTCAAAATAGCAGCTCACTGATCAGTGTTCTAAAAGGCATCATCATACCAATTTTAACACTTGATCATACTGTGAGCTACCGTTGTGCATGACCTAATTGCAATATTTGAACTCTGTTTTACTGAAGCTGCATACAACCATGTCAAACTTGATACTGTTTACTTTCCATGGCTTATCCAATGCAGGAAGGTTGGGATGACTTGGCAGCTTTCCTATCCCTCCAGGAATTTTAAACCCCCAGGCTTATAGAAGTCCCCAAAACACTTCCCTTTAGCTGTCAAATTCCAGTGTGTAAAGGTCATACATTAGGTAGAAAATGACGAAAGTCATTTGAAAGTCTGTTGAACTTTACAGCTTCACCTATTATTTGCACTAGAAAAACAAACCCGAACTGCAGCTTAGCCGTTCCTCCTAAACCCAACTTTCATATACTTCCTACTTGGATCACTTCCTGCCATCAGCATGCAGTGTAACACTGAAGCTTAGCATGATCTCACTGTCCAGATGTGGAGCAAAACCATGAAGACTTCAGCTACACCTGGAGCACAGCTATGGCAAAAGCAACTAAAAGTGCATTTTGATTGACAAGTCCATGCAGGAAGAACAATGCAGATACACAGCATGGTCAGACAGATTAAATAAAGAGTTTCCAATCCCAGTTAGAGAGATCTCCAAACACCTTTCTCCCTCCCACCAGAAACTGAAAATTATTTTTAAGAAAGGATGGGGGACAGAAACAAAGGGTTCACTTAAAAAAAAACCAAAACCACCAAACAATTTTATCAACTCTACTGTAGATGTGAGGTCCAAAAGGATTATCTTAAAAGAAGTGAAATTCCTATGAAATTAAAGAGGCATAGCTACCACAGAAGGAAAACATGTCTGCCTCAGAAAATTTAGAGACTAAAAAGAGGACTTAAAACCAGCAACTTGAAATTGCAACACATTGCTTTGGATAAGGAAACAGACCATTTTCACACTGACTTAGGTATATATATTTAAGTTATTCCGTGCATCTATACATCCCAGTGTTTTGCTATCTCAGAGGAAGACAGGACAAAGAACGCATGGAAATAGCTGCCAAATTTAAAGGAGTTGTTTTGGATGCAATTTTACTCTGCTGTCTTCACTTTCACTGTAGAGAGAATCCCCATTTCTGCTTTTCGTTAGTGTGGTATTTGATATGGGCAGCTCCACTGACTTCACTACAAATATACTGATGTAAAACTCATATAGAAACCACAGCAAATATGTAAAGTATTACAGTCCAGTGTGTGCCCACAAGCACGGTAAAACAGCAGACATAAGCCTTACGTATAAATAACTGTTTAAGAAAAGCTCGTACAAGACACCTCAACTCAGACGGAACAACCCATCAGTAGGAGTTCCACTATGCAGACTTCTCTATTTTTAAGTATTAAAAAGTTCCTCGTTTGTCATTCAGTGGGCATTTTCTATAGCTATTTTAAAGCATATAAACCAACAACTAAGCCACAGCAAAAACAAGACAGATTTTACCATTCACTTCCAATGAAATAAGAGGCTGTAAATTCAGGCACTTCTGCAGTTAGACCCACAAATGACAATCTCAAAGAACCTGACCCTGCCTCTTAGCTACCTGATTCTCTGTTCCATCGGTTTTAACTGCAGGTGACATGAGGTACCTGTAACCTGTTGGTCATCTTCTAACTCTGGATGTTTGACATGAGTCTTTAGACTGTAACATGACAAGGAAAATGGAAAACAATATGAATACTGAAGGCAGTTGGCCCAAAGTGTCCACCACCCTGAAGTCAGTAAGAAAACTTACAGCATCTTCAATGGAATCCAGACTGGATATTTGCTTTACAAAGCTGTCATCCTTTATCACCCCTACTCATCTCAAATATGAAAGCATGACTGTGCACAGTAAGTCTGTATTACTGCTCATTTTTATCTTCCTATGTGGAAAAAGTTAATCAGGCCTATGTGGCTCTTTTTATTATGTTATAAATATCAGTATTTCAAACCGTTTACATGAAAATAAATTACACAGTAGTAGACCACAACCACAGAACTTACTCTTGAGCTTTGCAGAGCCTTTCTCACACAGCCAACACTAAGTTAATGTTTGGCCAAGAGTCAAAACAATAAAGATCTGAAAGCCTCAAAGCACTCACAGCACAGTTTCATAACTGGCTTGAATCAGTTTAAGTGCACTGGTGCTTCTCCAAGTTACACATCTGCACTTTCTACTGTGTCCCTTGCTTTAGTGTTAGGACAGCTATGACTGGAAATTATGTGGTTTAAATCTATTCCTAACAAATACATGTTTCTACTCATTCCGCTGAGTGCACACGTACACTCAGCTCAAGGAAAGCAGCAGAGAGAAAGGCCTGTAGGGACAGTAGTAGGGTTACTTTGAGCAACGACCCACATTTAAACCGTTTAAGTCAATCACAAAAACCATATAGAAATAGTTAAGATAGTATTTGTAAGCAGAAGCAGGATTTTTGTGGTCTTTCCTAAATAACAGGTACCTAATCTGCTCACTCTTACTCCCTCCCCCCATATCAACCAACATGTTCTTTTTTTCTTTCAAAGATGATGTAACTTATAACTCCTGAAACTTAAGAGCTTTCAATACTACTGCTTCTATCTCAGATTTGAAGGACTTGTGTATCCAAAACTTAACTTTTTCCATCTATACCTCTAAATCACCACAGAGAGCAGCTGAGGAAGTTTAACAAAACCCAGAAATCTGAGTAAGGGTGTGCAGGGCAGTGTATGCCACATGCCACTACCTGGATCTCACTCTAACACCACCACTGGAAATATATACCTGGAGGAGCCAAACCCTATTTCACAGATGGCTCACTGGGAACTGCAGGAGAAAGCTTCTGTTCTCAGTATAGTGCCATTTTCTGAGGCTAAGCACTTTGTTTCAGAGACTGAGCTCTTACAGCAAAGGATGAGAAATACCCCATAATGAGAACACTTACTCAGAGCATGAGATAGGGGTTGCATGCCTCCCCTCTTCTGCCAGAGGGTCAAACAGCTTGCCTTTTCTGGGAAGCTTATTAATACAGATTCAAGTGAAAATGGTGCATTTGTGACAAATGTTCTTTTGACCAACCTTCAGACCTCTAGAAGCTTAGGTGTTGAAAAATGACTTTTCCTTTTCTAATGTATGCTCTGTCTTTCACGTTTGAGATCCTAACTCCATTCCTTCCAGAATATCACGTGTCCTTTGTCCCTCCTCCAAAGCTTTGACATTTCCTTTCTTACCTTCTAGGTATTAGCCAACTGCCCTAATGAAAATACGACTCCTAAATGTAGACCACAAAGTAATGAAAAGGTTCATAAAATAATGAATTTGTTCCATAAATCTTCAGGATATGGGCTGGAAGGAAAGAGCAGTTGTGGGGGAGAAGCCATCTGAAGCACTTGTAATTGCTGTTTACCAGACTAACGATATGCTAAATAATCATTTAAGTGATCTTACAGTGCAGAATGTAAAGAGGTTATTTGCTGACTTACACATTTAGAAAGTAATAGTTCTTCACATTAATCAAGTCCAAGTTCTGCTTTTTGGCAGCAGTTCTCCCCTGACAAGCACTTTCATGTCAGTATTTATCTATACTAATTAGCTCACCATCTTGAACAACTCTTAGGAAACTTTTTTTTTTGGTAACTTCTTACATTCCGGTTTTATGAAGGAAATCAAATTAATACTGTAGTTTTGAGAGTTTTTAAAAACTATATGAATTCACACAAATCTTACTGAATGACTCTGGTAAATTCTTTCAAAAGATTCATAACGTTATCCTTTATAAAAACGAGAACAGGAATGTGACTGTGGGCTTTGTCCTATCTCTGACAAGCAGAGGTTAAAATCCTCTCATACAAAGTTAGAAGCCTCCATTCAGCCAAAACTGCAAGAGGCTGCAGGCATTTGATGAGGTAGTAAGTTGTTAATAAAGTGAAATACATCCTCAAGAACTACGTGGATAAACACCAGTAATGCTGACACTGTCGAGACACTGGTAATGCTGACACTGTCGAGACACCAGTAATGCTGACACTCAGTCCTGTCGAGAGATAACATGCTGGGCAAAAATTAAAACTAAAGACCTGAAAAAGGAAAAGCAATTGCCTTAGAATTAAACAAATTACAAATGTCTTTCTACAAGTTCTGTTGCCCTGACTCATTTCATTCTTTATGTTTCGAATACCTTCCAAAACAATTAATGAAACTTCTTCCATTTCCTTCCTATCGTTCCTAGTATTTTTGCTCTAATATAGAAGCCAATTTTTTTTTTTTTTTTTTTTTTTTTTTTTTTTTTTTTTTTTTTTTTTTTTTTTAAATAAAACACTCATGTTTTGCACTTGCAAAGTATTTTGAGTAAGAATTTTTAGTCATGGAAAATTCAGCACATTTCTGCAAACTCCAGTTAAACTCTGATTTTCTAATTCTATGATCTAGAAAGTATAAGGTTGAGCAGAGCTAAAATTTGCCACAGTGTTACGAAAAGCCATTTAACTTATTTCCTGCATAGAAGGTAGAGAGAAATTTCAAATACTAACACTTGTTCCCCAAAAGGGTTGTCAAACACTGGAACGGGCTGCCCAGAGAAGTCGTTAAGTGCCATCCCTGGAGATATTCAAAAAGACAAGTAGACATGGTACTTAGCGACATGGTTTAGCGGTGGACTTGGCAGCGTTTGGTCAATGGTTGGACTCAATTATCTTAAAGATCTTTTCCAACCTAAACAATAAACGAAGTTGAGGCCACAGCGAGTGGTAAGCAAGCGTGGCATTTCTTAACTGCTCTTGCTGCATGTGTTACAGGGATGTGGGGGCCACCATTTCAAATGTATCAGATAACAAATGGATATATTGATAATGTCTTACACCCAATTACTGCGTGTCACTCTGGTATCTTTACAATCACATTCTGAGGAAAAGCTTACTTTGCACATCAAAACATTTGAGAATGTAAGCAAAAACTGCTGATGAGACTTCCCAAGAGATACACAAAAAATGCAATTCAAGAACATTCATGCAAGTATTTATCAGCAATCTGTTAGTGGCCTAAAACACTGCTGTAACTGCTCAAGGGTATTTACAATGCAAATAACCGATCTGCATATTCCATGATACCATTTACATAATTCCAGGTAATAGTTCTGATAGCTCTACAGAAATGTACAGTGTCTAATGGTAAAAGAAGCTTTGTTATCTCAAAAGTCAAAGTGCATCTACACCAATGCACATAGCAGGCCAACAAACAGGAGAAGCTTAAAGCCACTGTATGACAGGAAAACTATGATGTAGTTGTCATCATGGAAACATGGTGGGGTGATTCACACTACTGGAGTGCTGCACTGGACACCTATAAACTCTTCAGAAAGGGCAGGACAGGAAGGAGAGGGGGGAAAGTGACCCTCTGTGTTAGGGAGTGTGTGGGTTATCTAAAGTGTGATGATGATGATGGTAGGGTTGAGCGTTTAAGGGCAAGAATTAGGGGAAACACCAGGAGATATCATGTTGGAAATCTGGATGAGGAGATAGATGAAATATTCCATAAGCACCTAGGAGAAGTCACATGATTACTGCCTCTTGGTCTTCTGGGGGACTTTGACTTAACCAGATGTCTGCTGGAAATACAAATACAGCAGAGACAAAACAGTCCAGGAGGTTCCTGGAGTGTGTGGAAGAGGTCGTAGTGAGGTGGGACAAGAGGAAAGTAACAAGCAGTAGGACAAGAGGAAATGGCCTCCAATTGCACCAGGGGGTGTTTAGGCTGGATATGAGGAAAAATTTCTTTGCAGAAAGGGTTGTGGAGCACTGGAACAGGCTGCCCAGAGAAGTGGTGGAGTCCCCATCCCTGGCGGTATTTAAAAGACACACAGATGTGGTGCTGAGGGACATGGCTTAGAGGTGACCTGGCAGTGCTGGGTTAATGGTTGGACTTAATGATCTTAAAGGTCTCTTCTGATCAAAATGATTCTGTGATTCCTGTCTGCCTACATCAGCTTTTACATAGTATTCCTTAAGTAAAAACGTGTTCTCTGTTGTCCACTTATAAAAATCATAGTCATAGAATGCTTTGGGTCAGAAGGGACATTTAAAGGTCATCTAGTCCAAATCCCCTGCAGTGAGTGGGGTTCAACTCGATGAGGTTGCCCCATCTACCATCTCTCTGGGCCACCTGTGCCAGTTTCACCATCCTCATTGTAAAAAATATTCTTCCCCACATCTACTCTAAATCTCCCCTCTTTCAGTTTAAATCCATCACCCCTTGTCCTGTTACAACATACCTTACTAAAAAGACATGTCCTCGTCTTTCTTGTAGGCCCCCTTTAAGTACTGGAAGGCCAGAATAAGGAGCTTTCTCTTCTCTAGGCTGAACCCCAACTCTCTCAGCCTGTCCTCACAGCAGAGTACCCCAGCTCCCAGACCATTTTTGTGGTCCTGCTCTGGACCTGCTCCAACAGATCCATATTTTTCCTGTGCTGAGGGCTCCAGAGCTAGATGCAGCACTGCAGGTGAGGTCTCACCAGAGCATACTGGAAGGCCAGAATAAGGAGCTTTCTCTTCTCTAGGCTGAACCCCAACTCTCTCAGCCTGTCCTCACAGCAGAGTACCCCAGCTCCCAGACCATTTTTGTGGTCCTGCTCTGGACCTGCTCCAACAGATCCATATTTTTCCTGTGCTGAGGGCTCCAGAGCTAGATGCAGCACTGCAGGTGAGGTCTCACCAGAGCAGAGTAGAGGGACAGTATCACCTCCCTCAACCTGCTGGCCACGCTTCTTTTGATGCAGCCCAGGATACAGTTGGCTTTCTGGGCTGTGAGTGCATCTGTCAGCTCATGTCCAGCTTTTCATCCACCAGGAGCCCCAAGCCCTTCTCCACAGGGCTCTTCTCAGTCACATAAACCCCCAGCCTGTACTGATAACAAGGATTGCCCTGACCCAGCTGCAGGACCTTGCTCTTGGCCTTATTGAACTTCCTGAAGTTCACAGTGGCCCACTTCTCCAACTTGTCCAGGTCCCTCTGGGTGGCATCCCATCCCTCAAGCACGTCAACTACTCCACTCAGCTTGGTGTCATCTGCAAACTTGCTGAGGGTACGCTCAGTCCCACTGTGTGTCATAGATGAAGACATTAAACAACACTGGTCCCAGTAAGGATCCCCCTGAGGGACACCACTTGTCACCAATCTTCATCTGGACATTGAGCCCTTGACCACTACCCTCGGCATGTGACCATCCAACACTAAATAGTCCACCCATCAAATCCACATCTCTCCCATTTACAGAGAAGGATTGTTGCGGGGAACCGTGTCAAAGGCTTTACAGAAGTCCAGAGAGATGACATCCATAGCTCTTACCCTGTCCACCAATGCAGTCACTTCATCATAGAATGACACTAGGTTGGTCAGGCAGGACTTGCCCTTGGTGAAGCCAAGCTGGCTGTCTCAAACCACCTCCCTGTCCCCCACGTGACTCTACATAGCTTTCAGGAGGATCTGTTCTTGATCTTCCCAGGCTCAGAAGAGGTGAGGCTTACAGGTGGGTGGTTCTCTCCTTTCTACCCTTTTTAAAAATGGGTGCAACATCTCCCTTTTTTCAGTCACCAAGGACTTCAACGGACTGCCGGAACTTTTCAAATATCATGGAAAGTGGCTTGGCAACTCCATCAGCCAGTTCCCTCAGGACCCTGGGATGCATCTCATCAGGCCCCATAGATTTGTGTATGTTCAGGTTCTTCAGGTGGTCACAAACCTGATCTCTTACAGTGGGAGGGACTTCGCTCCCCTTGTCCCTGTCTTGTGGTTCACTGCCTTGGGAGGCATGAGAAGAGAGGTAGTCAGTGAAGACTGGAAAAAAGTTGAGTATCTCAGCCTTCCCCTCTTCTGTTGTTACCAGCTTGCCAGTCACATTCATCAGAGGGGGTACACTTTCTTTAACCTTCCTTTTCTGGGTGACGTACCTGCAGAAGCCTTTCTTACTATTCTTTGCATCCCTCACCAAGTTCAGCTCCAGCCATACCTTGGCCTTCATGACCCCATCTCTACGCAACCAGGCAGTGTCCCTATACTCTTCCCAGGATGCCTCTCCCTGCTTCCACTGCCTGTGCAGTTCCTTCTTGCCCTTTACTTTGACCAGCAGGACTTGACTCAGCTGTGCAGGTCTCTTCCTTTCCTTGCCCGATTTCTTACATGTGGGGATTGAGAGTTCTTGCACTCTGTGGAATGGGTCCTTAAAGATCTGCCTGTTCTGTTCTGCTCCCTCGTCCTCAAGTGCTGTTTGCAGGAGGTCCTACTGACTAACTCCTTGAAGTGGAAGTTTGCTTTCGTAAATTCAGGGTCCTGAATTTACTCTTTGCCTGACCCATATCCCTCAGGACTGTGAACTCAACTCCTCCAGTGCATGATCACTGGAGCCCAGGCTGCCTCCAATCTTGACCTTGCTTCTCCTTATAATCCTAAGCATATAAAGGACAGCATAGGAAACAAGCTTACTCACACATGAACATACAACAAATACTGTGAAGAAGTGTTTCAGAACTAGAATTTGCCTAAAAGTGGCATTTCTTAGAAGTATGATTGTCATTCATTGCACATATTAAAAATAAAAAAACCCATTGTTCAAATTATTTATAGAGATTGCAATAACATATCTTTGCTATACTTATATTGGCATTGAAAACATTCTTCTCTCCATGAAACCAAGGAGGGGGGGGTGGCCGGGGGAGGAAGGACTCTAGCAGTCTGAATTTATACAAAAGGAGAGAAATTGTTTTGTCTTTCTGCAAGCAGGAGAGGCGCAGTTGTGTTTTCTATAAAGGAAGTTGAAACAATTCTAAAGCAAAAAAAGAGAAGCATTTCAAATGCACAGGAATGAAGAACTCGATTAATCCTGAGCTTCCTTTCCCCTTTTTAAGCAGTTACACCCAGAGAAATTATTTTAACTTAGAAAACCTAATAGACTCATAGCTCAGATACTTTAGCTTCTGTTGCCCTTTTTTTTTTTAAATATGTATTTGAAAGATTTTTGGTAGCTACATATTAGAACATAGCTAATAAAACAAAAACTAATCAGGAAAAATGCTTCTAGAAGGTGAAAAATATTATACAGTTTTATTTTAACTTTTACTTGTGATTTGTATGTGTAGTTTCATTTGCATTAAGCTAACAAGTTTCCTGATATGGAGGAGCATTTATCTGCCTATGCAGTAGTCATACAGGATTAGTCTGGCTAGATAAAAATAGTCTCTTCACCGTAATTCTTATAATGCTCATTTAAAACTTGCCTGCTACACTGGAAAATTTTTAAGGGGGACAAACGGAAATTTTCAGTGCACTATCTTCTTCACACTGTCTGTAAGTGGACACTATCACTGCATTTTAAGAAGACAGTAAGCCACCTACCAGAAGCAGCCTTACAGTGACTTATGTCTGAGCAAGCAGCTCCTGAAATGCAGCTGAGAAGGTCAACGTTCCCGGCCCTGCTTTCTCAGAACCTACTTCCCCACAGACTTATGGAGTTCAAACAAGAGGAGTCTCTTAACAGAACCTTTTGCTCGGCAGACATCTAACCTAAAAATACAAAATTGTAATCATCCTACAGTTTTATCTCATTCACTACCCACCATAATTATCTCAATATAATATTTAATAACGGGTTCTCCATCCAAGGACTTCAAACTATGTTATACAATTAAGATGGAAGTGAACAGAGGGAAACTAAAGCACAAAGTCATAGAAAACTTTGCCAGGGTTGGAACAGAAAATCTGTGGCACAGCCAGAAACAGACTTCCTGGCTCCCAGCTCTATCTCTCAACCATAACACACTCCTTCCTGTACACATACACGCTCAAAGAGAAACTCCAGTAAATAGACTAAAAATGCTAAACCCCATGAAAATTATTGGATAAATAACAACACTTAGGGCAAAAAAAATACTGTCCTGACAGGGTTTGCCTTCAATGCAAGAGATAGCTTAAGTCCTGCGTAAGCTTCTTTAACCAAAGTGAGAACAAATGCCTGTACCATTACATAGCCGTGCCTCTAAAAGCAGTAACATTAGTTAGAATAGTTTAACAATAGTTAGAATAATGGAGTTACACTCAGCGTTTTGTACATCTGACAGCCTGCATTTAACAGTGCATACTCTGATTTTTGGAAGCCCTGTAAGAATTTATTACAACATTATTAATGTTGAAGCTGTTTTTTCCTCTAAAGTAAGAGCTTTTAGTAGTAGCAACAGTGCCAGACTTAATGCAGTACACAAACTGAAAATTCATTTCACCTCTGATCACAACTTCTGTTTGATTCCAGCACTGAAGACTAGGGTTAATATCAGAGGAACACACAACACGCGCCAAAAACAAATCTGCAGGCTTGAAAAACCTTCCAATATTTGCTTTATTTCAGTGAAATGTTTCTTGACCACTCCACCTGGACTTCTGCATTTAAGGGATCCTGCCCCTGTGTCCTAAATGAGAGCAAGTATCCAGCTTTACGGCATCTAGGGGCAGGAGGAAGCAGCAGCTGCTGGCGGCACTGTCCTCCAAGCCCCCTACTAGG
>NW_010396020.1:68581-80215 GCF_000710305.1 Buceros rhinoceros silvestris
AATTAGCCAGCTTTACGGCATCAAGGGGCAGGAGGAAGCAGCAGCTGTTGGCGGCACTGTCCTACAGCCGCTCTACTAGCACACTGCTAGGGTTATAAGGACTTTTCCTTCTGGCCCCCCCGTTGAACACTGGAATAGGTTTGCCACACAAACCAAGATCGCTCCAAGGTGTAGAGAGTCCTAGATACCTAAACTCAGGTATCTAAATTCATATAAGCAAAGTTAAGTGGCAACCCACTGAAGGAGCATAAGAAATCTGTTCTCTGCTGAAGGGAGAGATGATTTCAAGTATCTCATCAGCTCTTAGCTTTAAGGAGACCATGCTGACTCTGCCTTCGATGCCTCTTCAAAAGCCACAGGAAGCCTGTTGATGGAAATACAGTCTTTGCTCATCTAACACTAAGAACAAATGACAGGTCCTTAACTCGTTCTCATCTCTGATGCAGAAAGGCAGATAGACTTATATTTGCATCTCCCTGCAGTGGCAGCATCATTTCCTTCAGAGAAGAAAAAAAAACCTCAGCATAATGCACCCTCCCTGCAGCTGCTTCCTGCTGCCTACTCCACCTCCCCATCCCAAAGGAAAACGTGCCTGTGGAGAAGGAGCATAAGCAAGGTCATTACCATGTCATTCTTCCTCTATAATAACTGATAAACATATTCTTATTTTTTAAAGCACTGGGCCTTACTGAAGGCTTTTCCAAATCTGACAGAACAGAAATATGATCACTTGAAACATGATCCAACAAAAGGAAAGCACACAATGAAGTCTCCTCCCTGCTCACACTGGAGCCCGTCCAGAAGAGAGGCTGCCCTTGACTACTGCATCTTGCGGTACGCCACTGCAGGTTCTTCAGCTCAGAAAAGCTTACACAAATTAAGAGTGCTTGATAACAATCAGCCACGTTTAATTTTAGAAAACAAGTATGCAATTCATCTTTGCCGTGCGCATTTTTACACTAAAACAAGTCAGACTGCCCGCCCAGTCTTGTACCTGCTCACTGAAACATGACATGAAGTAAAAATCTGTCATCTTGGCATTTTCAGATCATCTTCTGGAGGTGGAGAAACCCTGCAGCTGAATGCTATTTCTGGAAGCATACAAATATCGCTTAGTTCTTCAATTAGCGTAAGGTGCACGTACTGTTCTCCACCAAAAGGTGCAGGGACAAGACTAAGTTCCAAAGACAGCAAAAGCATATACATCCAAGCCCTAAAATACAGCTCTGAGTGGTGCCCATGTTCCTAACGGAAGTAATAAACCACAGCAAGGCAAGAGCTCTGACACACAAACTGAAGGCTAAGGATGCACCTTCACGATTGTTCTAAACCACATTTACCATGGTAACACAAACAGTGCCCCTCGTCAGACATCCGCACCCTGTCTCTGTGCACCCACACTTCTGCCCAAACAGAAGAGTGAAGTACTAATGGATAAGAGAGACATACTCATTTCCGCTAGCTTCTCTCTCCAAACGTGAATTACTGCTTGAGGTTTTGACATGTACTGTCAAATTTCTGTACTTCAGGGATTTTCATTCCAGTAACTGAGCCTGCCCCACACAGTTTTCCTGTGCAAACAAAGCTGGAGCAGGAAAACCAAGCTCAGAGCTCCCACTGCCTGATGACAAACTCACAGACTTTTGCAGAAAAACTCAACCCTTCACCGCACAAGGCTTCCAGGAACAGAAACAAAATTAAATCACGTGTGATGACTGCTTTTGTGAGGAAAGCCAGGTAAGGCAACTTTATGCTAAGATACAAGTTAAGTTGGACGCACAAGAGACTCTGCAAAACTCACATTTTCATTTCTTGCTGACTTAGAAGTGGAAAATGCACTACTGTTCACAGTTAAGTACGAATTTCAAAAACAGTGGAAAAGGTTTCTTGTGGTTATAGCCTACTGAGGTGAAATTGCTTGATTTCACCTCAAAATGAAGGTGAAAGAGTTTCACAGAAGAAACTTACCAAGAAAAACTTGAAATAGGCACAACACCTTTTTGCATGGTTCTGAATTTTGTCTGACATGCCTTACGCGTTAAGAAACTATGCCAAAACCCTGCAAACTGCTGTGAAGCAAACTAGAAAGGTTTTGCCCAGAGCCTTGCTTAGATACAACTGATTAAAATCTAGTTCAAAAGAACCATGCCACCCAGCCACATATGAAGAGACTTGCTATTCTAAGTCTTAGAAATAGACTGGGTTTGATGTCAGAAATGAGTCTATCCAAGCTGTTGTTAAATAAATGCGTCTGTCTAAACAGAGATTTATCTTATACCGACCCTAAAGGCAATATGAGCTGCTTTTTTAATATATTCACTTAATTTCATTAGCAACAAGTTTTCGTTTCATTAATCAGTGACTAATGGAAGTATTTTGTGCATGTGCAATAACTGGCCCCCTTTAGATTATCAGAAACAACGGCATAGTGCAGGATTTCTTTTAGTATATTAATTCTGTGCTTAAATATTGAAGGAAACGCTTTCTGTACCACAAAATAAAAAAAAAATTGAAGCTTTTTTTTTGTAAGTCATCTTTCTGATTAGAAATAGAGCTTGGGATATGCTTTCTAATATGGAACAAGTTCAAAATGTCTCCTCCCACTGCAAAACATCTCAGTCCTGAGAATACCCAAGCGCAACCCACAGGTTCATAATCTTTATGCCTCTCCCTTTCAGTAATTATTTGGTGAAATTATTTAATTACCTATCAATGTTACTGTGTCCCTCCTGAGGTTTGTAGTGGTGTATTGAAGGAATCAACATAGAACTACTCAGCTGATTTGTGGTGATTAAGGTGTTATCTATCAGAAGCAAAGATATCTATCAAAAATTGTAACGTTAGTTCAATCCTACATAATGTATAAAATCCTACAAGTACTACTACTTCCAAAGATAAACAGGGATTTTAATGTGCAAGAGTTACTTAGACACTGAAAAGTCTCCTCATAACTGCAGAAAAAGGTTTTGCTATGAAGCTTTTGGACTCCAGCAATGTTGACAAAGGATCTTTCAGGGAGTACGGAAAGAGTTAACAGGAGGCTGCAGCCACAGCAATCCGCCAGAGACCATTTGCAGCCTGCAAGGTACCATCCCAGAAGACACATTATCAGATTAGGGGAAGGCAAACAAACTGAATTGAAACCATTCTCCAGCGAGCCCAACCTCTTCTTCCTGTGATGTCACGCTACAAATTGCTGCTGCTCTTTGCTCTGCTCTCCAGAAGGAGCTGGGCTGGCGAGAGGCTGCTGGGGCGCAGGGCAGTGCTGGGCAGGAACAAACACGCTCTGGAATCCTGCCGCTGCCCTGGCAAGCAGCTGCTTCCCGCCCCGTGGGGCGAATGAGCTAGTGAGAGCACTTGGAGGAGCCGAAAATCTCGTTTCACAGAAAGCACACTAAGGGAGAAATGCAAGAGCCGGCACTTTGCGTTGGCATCCAGGAAATCATTTTCCAAAGCATATATTCCCAGTAAATTTGGATGGACGAGACCTCGCCATCGTGATCTGCAGCCAAGAACAAGGCAGAAAGTTCTGCAACGGCTTCATCAAATCGATGGGGAAGATGGAACTAAGCAAGCTCTGGGATGACCTCATCTCCACAAATGACATGGTTTTTGACTTTCGAAGACTGGCTATGTGATTACAAACAGCACTTGGAAGAGAAGAGTGACCTCCTGGTGATTACTGCTGGAGATGCACTCCCCTGCCACAGAGCTTGTGTCCCTCCTCTGAAGCTTTGCAGTGCAACAAACTTTCCTAACAGACAGTTCAAATACATCTGCAAGTTCTTCTGGAATTTAAAAAAAGTTGCAGTAAAACCACCAGAGAAACCTCCAAGCCACGAGGATTTTAAATATACCATTATAATGGTAAGCTCTAATTGTTCCACCGAGGACTCTTTTAAATATACTTTATACGGGTGTATCTTTAGTATGGTGTTTGTTCTTGGCCTCATAGCAAACTGTGTTGCCATCTACATTTTTACTTGTACTTTGAAAGTGCGAAACGAGACTACAACTTACATGCTTAATTTAGCAATATCGGATTTGCTTTTTGTGTTTACATTACCCTTCAGGATTTATTACTTTATAGCGAGAAACTGGCCATTTGGCGACATCCTTTGCAAGATTTCTGTCACCCTCTTTTATACGAATATGTATGGGAGCATTTTATTCCTGACTTGCATAAGTGTAGATCGCTTTTTAGCTATAGTACACCCCTTTCGATCTAAGACTCTCCGAACCAAAAGGAATGCAAAAATTGTCTGTGCTGCAGTATGGATAACCGTGTTAGCAGGCAGCACACCAGCCAGCTTTTTCCAGTCTACAAACCGCCGTAATAATACTGAACAAAGAACGTGCTTTGAAAACTTTTCAGAGGACACGTGGAAAACCTACCTATCCCGGATTGTTATCTTCATCGAAATAGTTGGGTTTTTTATTCCACTCATCTTGAATGTGACCTGCTCTACTATGGTCTTGCGGACTTTGAATAAACCACTTACATTAAGTCGGAATAAATTAAGCAAGAAAAAGGTACTCAAAATGATTTTTGTCCATTTGGTGATATTCTGCTTCTGCTTTGTGCCTTATAATGTTACCTTAATACTTTACTCCCTTATGAGGACACAGACCTGGATTAACTGTTCAGTGGTAACTGCAGTCAGGACTATGTACCCCGTCACTTTGTGCATTGCTGTTTCAAACTGCTGTTTTGACCCTATAGTCTATTATTTTACATCAGACACAATTCAAAATTCGATAAAAAAGAACCGGACCACTAGACTACGAGACATCACATTCTCCGAAACGCCAGTTTCAGGAAACTTCATTCACCACAGCCTTCAAAGCATAAAAATGAAAATATTTGACAGTGACTCTACGATATAAACTGTATGAAAAAACTAGTGGGACTAAACTGGAATTAGAAGCCTACACATTTCTTCAGCTGAGGAAATATATTCTGATATGTGAATGTTCCACTTCCCTCACATCAGAAAATTTTCTAAGACTGTAAAAGTGTTAAGCATAATAGCACATAAAAAAAGTATTTTAAGAATTTATGTCAAACCTCTGTTCTGACAGGTTGTATGTTGGAAACAAACTTTTGGTTTCAGATCAGGTTAACCGAAGTCCAAAGACTGTCTGTCAAGTCAAAGTCAAACACAGATTAAACTGGGGTTTTTAAGTTAAAACAATTGCTCATTTTTAACAATTATATCAGTTTCCACGTTACTGAGGACAGGGGTGAAATTATCTAGTTTACACTGCAGGATCCAGTTGCTGAGGAAAACAGCACCGTATTGATACTATCACTGCAGCTACTGTGGCTGCTCAGCAGTTTCCTCGTCTCTCTGTTACTCCTCCCTCCTGGCTTTTTCCCTGCACTTTCCTTCACAGGAAGCTTCAATCAATAGGCTGTAAGAACTTCATTTATCCCAGGTTTATCTGATAAAATATATGCTCTATGGCAGGCCTCGCACCCATAAAGCAATTAAATCTTCTGGTAGTTTAGGGCATCTGGAAACAACTCAGACAAACTGGTTTTTCTTCTCAGATGTCTGTGTAATTATAACAAAATAACTTCTGATGACTTAAGTTAGCGCTTTAGGTACAGTACCAGTTTATTAAATTTTTGTGAGGAGTTCTTCAACTCTACACGATTTTTGAGCAAAATAACAACCTCCAAATAAGGTAATTCGATCTCAGAGTAATAGGTTTTTTTAGAAACACATGGCCTTTGCTAACTAGAAATAAGCACATGCAACAATTCAAATATTTCTTTGAGGAAACTATTTGGTGTCCCTTAAAAAATTCAAGACAGTAATTTTAGAGTGAAACTTCCTCTCAATCTTTGTGTCCTAGAAATATTAACATGAGCATTTAAAATTTCAAATGCTGTTTTCTTGCAAACTTTATAATGTATAAAAATAAATTACTTGGGGCTATGTGCTCGCAAAATTAGTCAAGACCCCTTGAAAAGTCACAGCCATGTATGTAAAAGGAGAAATCTACGAATATTGCTGTTACAAACAGGAATATATAGACAAGTGCTTTAAAATGTCCTGCTCTGTATGTTTCCCAGCTATTAGAACATTGTGTACGTTTTCCTCAAAACTAATTTAACATTGATGTAAAATTAAATAAATATTTTTAAAGTAAATCTTGGTTTTTCCTTCCCAGAAACAATGGAGACAAGAGTTAGAACTGAGTTTAAATAAATTTGCACTTTAGATTTAGGGCAGTCAGTTGCAATATAGACTGAGACATTTTTACTTCAAGGTAGTATATGGAAGAGCAAATCAATGTTGGAGAAAATGCATACTGAGCTGTCAGAGTATATGATATCTGACTGAGTTTACTTCCCCTTGTGAAGCTTTTGCTTAACTGTTATAAATCAACTGTACATTGCTGACGACTACTGGAAAACTGAGTTACTCAAAGAAAGAAATGCCAATTGAATTTCAAATTTACCAGAATTTTAAATCTTTATCCACACCACTTCTGAAATTAAAATTCAAATAGCATGAGCTTAAGCTACAAAGACAGCATAGATATAGATGTCTACATAATATCTGAAAACAGGCAGTTATCTCAGTTGGGAACCCTGAACTCTTCTGATTCATAACCAATTTTAGAAACGTGCACAAAACCCCCAGCACAAGTAGGAATTCTGTATGTTTTCCAAGTATCTCTGACAAATTCAAAGTCACTGATGAATCCAAAGTTCAAAAGCCATATACACATCTCTAATATCTCAATGCATCTCTGTCTAAAGAGCCTGTTTAATATTAGACTCCCTGCAAAGACTTTAAGACCTTAATGTCACTGCTGGGCCATGTTTCTAGGCTACTGCTCTCCCCGAGGCTTGGCAAAGCTGTTACTCAGTTGAACAGTAACTTGTTCAGCAACACCTCTGCATTACAGCAGTGAGCACCCCAGGGCCTCACCCTGGTAAAGAGAAGCTACTCTCTCTGAGATTACAAAACTGCAGAAAAAAAAATTATAATCACCAACTTAAAAGCAGAACAAACAGAAAAAGTCACATGTATGGGTACTCCACTTCAGACCAGACTTTCCTTGGCGTATTCAGCTCAAAGAGTCTGGGGAAGCACAAAGAGTAGCTCACTCTGCCTTGCACTCACTCTCCAGGACAGTAGCTTCTGCTTTTTGCAATAGTGTACTGCAACAAAGTACAGTGGCTTTCCGACCAATTGACAACATCATATCTCAAAACTGAGGAAGATTTCTATTTTTTATTATTAAGCATACTACACTCCCTGCACAAGGGGCTAAAAGCAGAACAAAACAACACAACCAAAACCAAACAAAAAACCCCAAAGAACACAGTAAAAAGCAACATCTGTGATTTAGAGAATCTGACCATTTCTTGAGAAATTCCTGATCTGTCTAATTCAGAAGAGGGGGAGTGAACCTGTACCTCCCACAACAAGCTGATATAAAAAGTCAAGCTACCAGCTATTCAGGACTGGATGAGGTTTTCTCCACCTTTTCTGGATCTGCAACAAGATTATCCTGGAGAGCAATGTCTTCATCGGTACATTCCTGAACAGCTGCATCCCTTCCCTCTGCTTCCGCCTTTGATACCAACTCCTTTGTCTCTCTAGTAAGAGCTTATGCCAAAATTAAAATCTAGATGAGGAGCTGTGTTCCTATGACCATGCCTACACACCTCAAACAGAAAAGGCTTATATTGTCAGAGCTCCTGAGCATCTGAATGAGGCGCATCCAGTACTTCCTAAAAGGACATGTTTTTTACTCATATGCCTATGCAGGGAGGGCAGTTTTAGGATCAAATCTTACAAATTTGTTCTTTGTAGTCTGGTTTCCTCACCTACAGAGTGCAGATACTGCACACTTACCATAAAAATAAAAGCAGACAAAAATTGATTCCAAGCATTTTTTTTCTCTAAACCAAGGCAGGCAGCCATTGGTACTTAGATAATTAACCAGCAGTTTCAAAAGACAAGAAAAAGAAAATTCCTATCAACACCTCTGATTTACCTCAACATACCATTACTTCAAAAGCAAATAATTTTCCAGTTTATACTTAAGTTCAGGTTGAAATTTTATTTTCTGGCTTTCTCAGGAACAGAATGCAAGTTCAAAATTTGTTTCACTCACCATACATGTCTTTGTCATTTAAAGAAATACCAAATCAAATACCTCTTTGTATTTTTCATGTAAAAGTGCTTAAAAAAATCCCACAGATTATGATTCATGCAAGTAAGAAATGCTTAACTGGAATCAACCTCCCAGCTTTTACTTAAAAAAGCAATCTCAGTCACAGAAATGCAAAGAGCTCCTGAGATCAGGCAGAAGATATGAACAGCTGGATCAGACCCCAAACATTCAGATAATCTACAATCCTGGCCTCAAAGGTGGCCCATGCTGGATGCCTGGGGAAGAAGATAACAGCAAGAGAGGCGTACAAGGCTCTCTCTCTTCCAAGTGACGTCCCACTTCACCAGTCACATCTTGGGACCTTCTGGGTCAAATGTGTTGGTGTGTTCGGCAACACCAGGAATTTTTTCTTCTGTGAGCTTGTCCTGTCTCCCTCTGAACTCACGTAAACTTTTAAACATTCACAGTGTTCTGCCGTGAAAAGTTCATGTTGTATGTGTGTGTGGAGGATGAACAAAACTAAAAAACAGCCCAAACCTCCTTTTGTTTCAAATCCACTAGTTTCATTACTGCCTCACTTCTTTTGGAAGAGGCAAGGAGCACGTGACTGCCATTCAGCCCCTTTTTGTTAGTCCTGACTATATAGTCTTCTGTCATTTCTTGATGATACTTGAACACAAATTATTTCAAATTATTTCCATTTGCAATTTGACCCAGCATCATTGTCAAAGGTGAGATTTTCAGAATTACATAAAGAACTCAGCTAAAATGACAGTGAACCCAGTGAGGTTCACTTTGAGACTGATAATTCTGAAAATCACACTTGAGCATAGTATCCTCTAGCATTATTTATTCTTCTAAGTTATTTTCTAGGAGTTTTATCAATGAAAAGCAATTTGTTCATACTTTTCCAGCAGTAAATGTAATACTATAAAGTTCTTGGCACCCAGGCAGACCTGTAAATCCTGACAAGTTCCCTTTTTTGCTAGACTATTATCATTTATACTTCGGGGTTACTCGCATTCAAGCATGATTGACAAAATAAAACAGGATAAATTTCAAAATCTAAAGTAAAATGCAAAGCAAAATGATTCTAAATCTGTAAGTGGTAAATGCCTGGATTACATTTGTTACCCAATTATCAGAGTGCCAGAAAAAAAATGTATAAGCACAACTGACAATCACTGAATTAGCATGTTTCAGAATGTACTCAATAGAGCTCATTTAAGATTAATGCAAATTCAAAAAGCCACGCTTGCACAGTCTAATACTTCTGCAAGAAGCTGGATGGAGAAGTTTGCTCTCATCTTCTCATTCTGCTTTGACATTAAAGCTTTTCACATTTACCATCACCACGCCCATCCAGTTCCTCTTATGCAACTATGTAAAACAAGGCCAGTTTTTCCCATAAGACACCTGAATTTACCACAAAGTTAAACAAAAGAACTCTTCACACATCACCCGGCCTTCTGTAAAACCTACCATTTTGTTGGAAAGCTACAAGTTCCAGAACTCATAATTTAGATTTAAAATTATTTTTTCTATTTAGCAAGCAATCTGTCCACTCTAGTTATAACAAAACTAAAAGCTGCCCTACACTAAGAGGAGGTACATTTTCTACAGTTTAAACATGAGAATCAAATCACAAGCCATGACAAATGAAGGCCTCTAACAAGACATTCCTCTCTTTTTATGAAAAGATAAGAGAATACTTTTCTTCACACATAGCTTTAAGGTTTGCCCTCACTGCACCTTTTTTAAACAGGGAGCTGCTGCCTTAAAGAAAAAATTCTTAAATAATGATAGAAACAGGAGGCACCCAAAATTCATGTTGTTATCTTGGGAATAATATTTACTCTATCTCACATGAAAACAATTGTGGCTGTTCTAACTCTTCCGCTCTTCAGATGAATTCTGCAAAGACTGCTGCTTTATGAAAGGAAGCCAATTGTACATTAGTTTCAAGTCTTCACACTTCTGTAAAATTATGCAACATTAGATCCACTTATTTTTGGAAGTTTGTCCTGGTAAGCACTTTCTAAAAGCAACTATTAAAGTAATAAAATCTGATGACACTACTGGCCACTGAGGAGTGATACCGGATTAGAAAAAATTCACTGTTCATCACGGCATCAAGAACAACACTCAACTAAAGTTGGAAGCCTCTATAACAAAACTTTGATGCTTCTGTGAAGTAATTAAAATAAGTACTCACAGCATTTTAGATATGAAGATTTCTTCTTAATGAATAAATTTGTTAAGTATATACCAAAACATGGGGAAAAAATGAGAATGGTGAAGCAAGTACCAAAATATCTGCCTTTTCAGCCCTAACAAAAGTATCTTTCATTAATGAAACCAAATTCAAAAACTCTAAAGTCTACTTGTTTAGCTATTTAACGCTTCCTATGTGTGAAAGAAGCTTTACAACTTTGCCATATATACTGCATGCTTATATTGTTTCACACACTCCTGTAAGTAAAAAAAAAAAAAACCCCAAAAAATAAACAAACAACCCAGCAGCTATTTACTTCTGTCCAGATAAGATCTACAAGTTCCTCTGAGCTGCTGGAAGGTGCAACAGGCACAGATAGCACATTGCACGCACACAGGCTCTGTTCTGGGCAGGCTAACTCCCCAAGGGAAGGACAGGGTTATAACAGTTCAGGTACTTACGCAAGCAAAGTTCAGACTAGGTACAGTCTAACTGGGTAAGGCTGAAGTCTTTGCTTAGGGCTCAGAACACCATGCACACAGGTCCAGACGTTAGTGGAACACCACTCAGCTATGCCACCAGCACTCAGCAGCCTGCGCCTAACCCATTCTGATAGGCAAACCCAAGCAGTTAGCTTTTTGGAGGACAGTGAACACTATGCCTACTCAACAGTTGGAAACAGGGGGGGTCCTCATCTTTTTGTTACTGGAAAGTTACTTTAAGACATACACTCAGTGATACAAACATAAACCTGAAATACCATACATTTATACAGCATAAAAGCAGGCAAAAAAAGCACTTATTTGGTCTACAAAACAAAACCCATGCATTTATGCGTACAATGACTTGAAGAATATGCAGTGAGCAGAGAGGCAAAAAGCCCACTTTCAATGGCATATAATTTGGCAATTTGAGTTTGACAAGATATTGTTATTCCCTTAAGAGCTTGAAAATTGAGCATATAGCTGGAAAACAATCTTCACATTAGAATGTTTGTTTGGCACCTACTTTGCTTTCTAACAGAAGCTAATTCTATCTTCCATAAAAAAGTAAGCTATGGAACGGCTCAAATAACACAGCAATATATGGGTAGAAAGTGCAATAAAAGCTTATGACAGTTATTCAGGATGTGGCTCGGATAAAATAAGCAAGAACAAAAAAAACCCCCGAACAAAACAGAACTTCATTCTACCCATTTCACCTACTTTGTTTCACTACAAAAATTTACAAAAGTAGTCAGAGAGCGTAATCCCATCCAAGGAAGAAGCAGCAGGCAT
>NW_010396020.1:80297-99709 GCF_000710305.1 Buceros rhinoceros silvestris
GCAGGAATACAGCCACAGAACTGAACCCAAGCATTATTTACTTTTGTATCTAAGCAGAGAGCCACACCAAAATTGCCTCCGTTCAGCATGATTTTACAAAATTAAAGGACTGCAACTATATCTCCCTGAATTCCAATATATTTTTTCCTCATGGGCTACCTTTAAACATTCCTACGAAGTATTTGCAGTGTAGATACAGCAATGGTGTGGGATCAAAAGCTGAAGTTCAAATTGTCCAGAAACACAGTAGGACTAAAATGAAAGTCTGATAGCCATGGTACGACCACCAAAACATCTGACAAAAAAAAAAAACAAACCTTGAAAAGTAAGGAAAACCTGAAAACTACTTCACTATTTTGTGTTAAAACGTTAGTAATAATCAGGGCAATCAAAAGGGAAAAAAAGACTAACAAAAGTGTGTATCGTATTAACAAAGTCTTATTTCTGTGGCTAGCTCTGTACTTGGGGCCAGGGTAGATACAGGCAAGATATCTTTATACTGCACCAACAGAGCTGCAAGACCCACCTAGCACAGGCTATAAAACTCAGCTCCCTATTTCAGCTCTAAATCTTTAGCCAGAGAAACCATGACACATCTTCCACTTCTATAACCACGCTGGTAGTAATACGTGACCTCTGTATGAACAGAAACCACACCAGTGACTACAGGCAAGATACATAGCACAAGTAGCCACCTAAAGCAAAACCAGGCATAATTAACCACCTCTTGCTAATCTCCTCTTAATGATGAAAAGAAAGGGGAAACACAGTTATGAAAACTAATATGAAGCATTTGATTGACTTCTAATCTTGAGACAGACATTACACATGTAGTTTAGGTCTGTCATTGAGACAGATGCTCTCTACATCAGTGGAGAGAGGTACCTTCACAAACTGAACAATGCTACTGTAAAATACCTGTTTAAGATACATGGAATGAATTGTTTTCTGCAAGTGCAGCTCTGCCTCAGGTACAGAGGGAGCCAAAATACCTAAGTTATGGAAGTCTAACATAGGACTCATATCCCCTTAATAAGAAAAACTCTATACTTTGAAGCAGTAGATGAAGCAGAGAAAAAACTTAATCGTAAATCAAGAATGGCATCCTAATTTCACAGAATGAAAACTCTGCATAGTTGCTGTGTCTTAGGTAATCCTTTCAGTCATGTTTGTACTTGAATCAAAATAGCATCTTAAGGGCTGGGCTGACTTGGTATACCTGCAACAAATAAATCCATTAACACTGTGCTAATGTAACCAGTATTCACAACCCTAGTGAGAGTTCTGTATGGTTAGTGAGTGCCCACCAAGAAGGGAACACATTGCCAACAGACAAAAGCAGGAAACACAGGACCTCAGCTTTAAGCATTCTGGTTCCTCTTCCAGTAGCCTAGAGGATTTGCTCGGATGGTAACACCCAAGCATGAATAACAGCTTGAGTCATCTTCACAATAAACAGGAGTGGCAGGGATGATTTTCAAAGTGATGGTGCAGACAGTGAAGACTATCATTCGGTATTCTTCCTCGTTTTTCAATTTGCATTCAGCTATTAAGGCAGATAAAAGTTTCAAGCCTCAAAGAGCACAGCACAACTTCTATTAAAGGAAACTTCAGGAGTACTGAAAAGGCGTGGGAAAAACACTCTTACATATTTCATTTATGCATTTACAAAAAAGTGTGTGTGTGTATGATCAAACTAAAAAAGCATATGAATACATATATAGATGGTATATTCGCATATACCCAAAAAACTACTATCTTACAGACTTCGAAGAATGTGCCTTGTATGATAAAGGCAAAATCATAGAAGGCTTTCCAGCGACAGCTGTGAAAACTGAAGTTCCAGGGCTAATTCATGACCTTAAAATTAAAAAAAAAAAAAGGCACATGCAGCAGAGCCTGTATGATCCTTTAGCACTATCACACCAAGCAGCGGTGGTGGCAGTGACCTCACTCATCACACATGCTTCTGGAACATGCTCACGATGCAAGCAGAAATATATTTAGTTTGTACAGACAGAAAACCTCAAATCAATTCTCGGTTCCTTTTTTAATGCTCAAACTGTACCCTGCTAATGTAACTTTTTTGAAAGGAGCACGGTGAGCACATGAAATGGCATAGTTAGGTGACCCTTAGCACACTTTATCTCTGTAAGAAAAAGCCTAGAAAATCCCTCATTATAGATCGTTGTCCATAGCAACCTCCACGCTGAGACAAGATATTAGGTGTCTAAAATCCCGAAGGTCGCAGGAGATGGGTGATGTCTATAAGAGCAATCTGATGCCTGCATTTCCAGAGGTGTCTGTCTTTCCATCAGTTCCCTAGGTGGTTCAGATCTTGCCAGCGAGCATGCTTGCAAATGCTGACATTCTGGAAAAGCCAACCATGGTTTTGTGCCTAAGGCTGTCCCTCATTCACAAATTAGGTATTCCTATATCCAAGGAAAGGCAAAATTTAGAAGGCAGGAAAGAGCACACATTAGTTTTTCTAAGAGAAACAGGCTGCTGTGCAGAAACTTGTACAACTCCTGATGCCTAGAGGAGAGAGTAAGGGAACGTGTGACTCATTTGCCAGTGCTGAAGTCACTCAAGTCGTTGAGCCCACAGCTACATCTGTACTTGGTAAAACGAGCCACGGCCTGTCCTAAGGCCTTGAGGGCAAGTGGCAAAGCACAGCTTGCTCCCACACAGCTAAAACTTTCTCCACTTCTAATCTATACCAGCAGTTGAAAATAGTTCCTGAGCTGCATCACACCCCAGATCTTGCCTAAGCATTGTCCAGAGGAGTGCTCACATATGCCCAAACATGCCAGGGAACACGTTACTGATGAAACATCACCGATGACTACAGTGCAATACTCAAGCCTAAATTATTGTCCCTTTGAGGCCAGTAGCACAGACGCAGCCTCATACCTTGTCCTTGCTGCCTGGCCTTGCTTGAATGCCTATCAGCAAGGTTTTAGAGCCATTCCTCTAATACAACAGTGAGCAATCTATCCAGTAACCTACTGTATAAAATGTTAACAGTATGACCATTCCCCACTTCTTCAAAAAAAAAAAAAGAATGACTTAAGACATTGAAATCAAAGAAAGGACTTCAAACTGCATGTAGACACCTACCTCCAGGAGACATGTATGACTTCGGACACAACCTCATAGAAAACCCAACTAAGAAGGATATATACCACAAGAACATATACTAACTCCCATTCCTAGATGCTTAATTCCTCCTTGCAATTTCTCCTTAATTCTCTCCTTTGCAGACAAACCAAATTTGAAATTGTACACCGCATCCAAGGAAACAGGCACTAAGCACTCGAGTACGGTGAGCTCCACAGTAACTGTGTCCTTGTACAAAGACTAGGAGGCTGCATACTGTACCAAAGTACTAGGACTACTTGCTTACTTGTAACTACTTATAGCTTCAGCATGACATGGATTTGTCTAACACTTTTTAAGCAAATCTTAAACACACCTATTTAATACTTTTCTCCTTACTGCACTAAGTGGGTCTGCTGTTATTCCAGCTCAGTGAGTTTGTCATATGCAATGAAACCCATTCTTCGGGAAAGCGTGGTTTTCCTCATGAAAGCATGTCTGCCACAATGAGCTGCATAATTTAAAACCAACAGAAGACTATGGTGTGGGACGAGGTATCCAAGTATAAACATTAACTACATAGTTAGCTGACAAATATTGCAAACACCGAGTTATGTTAAATCGATGATAGGTGATGAAACAGTACTATAGGTTTCATTGCAAATGTTTAATTGACAATAGAAACCACACAGAAGACAAAGCTGATAAAGGAAAAGTGTTATGGAGCACAGTTTAGGCAATGCTACATGGAAGGAGTTAGAAATAAAGCAAACAAACACGCTTGCCTACTTCTGACAGTATATTAACCATTAAGAGAAGTAACCTTGTAGAGCCATCTTATCTTGCATCAGTCATTACAACTCCAAACCACATCACAACTCTAAATCGCAACACAGGTATCAATACTGGTCTTCCTTCTTCCTTTGAAAGGTACAAACACCAATTAGGATAGCAAGTGTTAAAGAGCAATACAGCCAAAGAAGGCTACAGCGTTAACATCTGAAGCGTAATGCACTGCTTTGGTTCAACATGTTTTTGTCCCTCACATAAATAAACACCAAAAAACCAGCTTGATGCCAGCAGACGAAACCAGACTGTGAATGAACTCCCTTTTAGCCTGCCACAGTGCAGTTTGTGCCCATTCTGTTCCGAGCTTTTGTGGGGTTGGTAGAAGGTGACCTAGCTGCTTCTTTCTGTTAACAGCAAAAGCTACCACAAAACCTTTTAAAACTGCAGTCGTATGAGGAATAGCTCTTGGACTCCTAGTGCTCATGTGAATGAGTTAACAAGTAAACAGCAGAACATTTTACCCTCTGTGGAGCTAACCAGGAAAGCATAGCCACGTTTCTTTGTTTAACCCACCTCACTGGGCTGGAATGAATTACCTTACATTTGGACATGATCGAGGTTGGCCTGCAACTCAAGTGCAGAAGAACAAGACCCCTTCACTACCCCAGTTCTGGGCAGCTGAAGCTTGACGCAGCAAGCTTGATGCTCAAAGCAGAAGGGCTTTGTACATCTCACCCCTGGCCCAGAAGATCATCTTTGGCTTGCCAAAATTGTATTTTGTAGCATGGCCCAAACTATTTTAAGTATGCCAACTGCGATGATTTAGAACACGTGTATGCCCCACACTCTCCATCTACCATTACACATGAAAAGGTGTTTTCCAAGAAGCACATTCACTCTCTATGCCGCAGTGTGAAAGAAATCTTTCTTGTTTGCTCCTCCCCAGCTAAAGAGCAGAGCACAAGCTGATAGGCAGTGAAATGCAACTGGATTGCTTTACAGATAGAGGGTATCCATCTTTGTTACCTGTCAGTGTTTACTTTCTTAAATGATAGAACAAAAAAAATCCCCAAACCTAATTCCCAGAAACAAAGGCATGTCAGATATTATAGGTATTTCACTCTTAAAATAGACTGTGAGAATCAACAGACTTCGTACTTGATTTGCTTGCACTGAAAACCTGTTCTTCCTTGTTTCTTCCTAACACACTGCAGCAAGCAGTGACACTCTAGCTAAATGCATCACACGGCAGTTGACAGGGCTTTCTCTAAGAAAAATTCAGAGATTCTGGAATTTGTTCACACAGCCTTCAATCTGAGATATTCAAAACAATCACTTTTTTGCCTGGCCACAAGAGAGATCAGTTTGACAGAATTATGCAAAAGGGTGAGCATCAACTCCCAGGCTGGCAGGTAACAAGCTATCCCTCTTATATGAAACAGATTTTAAGTATGCCAGGGTTTAAATCATATTTATACGAATATGATTGAAACGAAGCAAAGGCTATAGGAACCTTTATTTTTGAGTCTAAAGTAATTCCAGGTCCCTTTAAAGTTATGAAATTAAAATAGTGCCCAAAACACTGTAGTGAGATGAAGCACAAATGTTCTACAGCAAAGAAAGAATATTATATGGTATGTTTCTATTTTGCTAACAAAAATTATGTAGCATTATTAACATCTTCTAAACTTATCTCCACATAATCTGCATCTGGAAGCATCATAACCTCATGAGTAAATATTATTTGAGTGGATAAATGGGGCTTCTCCCTTCAGGGTTCAATAAAAAATTAAGGAAAAGGAATTACTTTCCACATGGTTTAGTCAATATGGACACCTGACCCATATTAATTAAAATTAAGAATTAAAATCAAAATTAACAATCATTGAGAAGAACCTTCAACACTTTCCCACTCTTTACTTTGTTTGGCTATACTTCTTTTTTTTTAACAAGAAAGGATAACCCAAAAAAGTTTCATCTCCTTCCTGAAGCGTAGAAGACTAAATCAGCCAGCTATGCAAAAGCAATAAACATATTCACAATGCAAAGGAGTGATATAGTATCTTTAGACACCAGTAAGAAACAGAATACTTCACGTGCATTTGATACAGCTTCCAAAGTCAGATAAAGATGTACTTAAGATTCTTTCTTCAGAGAACTTATGCAAGGTGGTTTTTCCTCACAAAAGCTGTGACAAATAAAACTACAATATTCTGTATTCAATCGCTCAGTGCCTTTAAACCTCATACTAAAGTCTTACTTCCTAAAGCAGTCAGGAGAATGGGGAAAGACCAGATAAATACAGACCTGATATCTCAAAGAGCAGACAAGCCTTGCAAATGAACTAAACAAAAACCTGTGGCAAATAACTGGGGGAATGAGAGTTGCCTTATGTAAATATTCGTAAATAAATATTTTTCAAATGTTTCTATTCTTATTTACCAAGATCGATTTTTTTTCCATAAGCTTTACTCACTCCATGCTTTTCTTCCCTTTTCTTAACACTTTAAAAAAAATACTTTCTCTAACCATATTTGGAAACTTGAACCTTCTTAGGATCCCATCTCTTTTGGATTATCAGGTAATTTGTTTAAAATTAATCCAAAGTAATCACTTATGATGAGAGATCTTTATGACTGTGCAAAAGTCATCTGGCTTTTCTCTCCTTTACTGAGTGTTTGGAGGTAAGAGCTATTTGCCAGTATGAACTACACTTCTTTAATTGCTTACCCCTTCTTGAGGGAATTACTAATTAAGCAGACACTTTGTTCACCCTGTACACGTATCCAGGTAACCAACTGCAGAAGAATATGGTAAACCACTCTTCTGTTCATTAGCTGAACCTAAGTTACAGTTTTCAGACTAAACCAGCTAATATTTATATGTGAGGCGAGGGTGCATTTTCTGCACTCGAGGACTCTTGGCTTTACGTTTCTATATGCAGCCTTACACCCTACAGGCCTCAGGTGCTTCACTGCAGTGACCCAGAGACTCTGCAACACAATTTAGCACAGATGATGTCTTGCTACTACTTGTCTCCTGAGCTACCGCTATGCAGTCAGCTGCTTACAACTCGCAGCCTTTCCCTTAGGGGCAGCGGGAGGAGGCAATGGAGGCCAGCGCAGAATCACAGGGTGACTGTACACAGGCTACACTGCCTGTAGCTGCCTGCCAGTTTCCCTCAACTTTTGAGGGAACCCTGCTGTGTCCTTGTTCTGGTTTTGGCTGGGGTAGAGTTATTTTTCTCCACAGTAGCCAGTATGAGGCTGCATTTTAGATATGTGCCAAATCCCGGATGTTTTCGTTACTGCTGAACAGTGCTGACTGTCAGGAAAGCCAAGGACTCTTCTGCTCCTCCCATCACCCTACCAGCGAGTAGGCTGAGGGTGTACATAAGTTAGGAGGGAACACAGTCTGAACAGTTGACCTCAACTGACCAAAGGGATATTCCATACCATATGATGTCACGCTCAGCATTTAAAGCTGAGGGAGGAAGAAGGAAGGGGTGGATGTCTGGAGTGATGTGTGCGTGTGTTTGTCTTCTCAAGTAATCATCATGTGTGATGGAGCCCTGCCTTCCTGGAGATGGCTGAATACCTGCCGGCCAATAGGAAGCGGTGAACGAATTCCATGGTTTGTCTGCTTGTGCGCGAGGCTTTTGCTTTACCTGTTTTAATTGTCTTTATCTTTAACTGTCTTTATCTCAACCCACGAGTTTTCTCTTCTGATTTCTCTTCCCCATCCCACTGGAGGGGACTGAGCGAGAGGCTGTGTAAGGCTTAGTTGCTGGCTGGGGATAAAACATGACAGCCATCTAGTGACAAACCTCCAGCAACAGGAGACTGCACATTGTCCTGCTCTTGAGGAGATCCAGATGATACATGACACAAGTCAATAAAGCAGGAGGGCCCTTGGATACGTGTACTACACTTTTCTTTTTGTCCCCTCCACTGTGCTCCACTCTGCATATCTTACTGGCACCAGATGATAGTTGCCATTTCCAAGTGAACTACTTTATTCTGTTAACACTCAGATCACCTATGTGACCCACCCCAGAACAGTACTAAATATTCATGTCTGGAAATTCAGGAAGATACATTAAAATACATTCAAACAGAGCACTCAGAAAACCTGAAATAACCCTGTATTCATTGTTGATGTTATAATTTGTTTCACAAAAGTCTGCAACTACACCTGCAATTTTTGAAAACACAATGGTTTCGATTTTCCAGTCTGAAAGCCCAAGTCCAAATCGGATTATCTGCATGAGGTGCTTGAATTACTGGGTAGAAAGTGGTAGATATGGCTTACTGCTGATCAGTAAACTGACTTCAAACTGGTTTGTAGAAGGTAGCAGGAGCTAGAAACCTGAACGGATGGGAATCTTGCTGCTGAGGACAACAACGCTCCTTGAATCTGGGAGTGTAAGCCCACAGCCTGATATCCACCATACGAGAAAATTGTTAACTTTTCACTTTAAAGTCATACAGAAACCAAATGCAGATTACTCTGAAAACTTGCTTCACGATTACACTATCTCATTAGCTATTGACATACAGTGTTTTTCAATCTTCCCAGAACTATAAGATATGGGATGGGTTCTTAAATGATTGCTTTATGTCTGTCTCAGTCCTTATAGCTTCCTGTTTTGTAGCACTAAGAGCATATTTTTGGTTTATAGCTAAGATGCAATATAAAGAAATAATGTTTGATTTTCTGAGATCCAGCCTAAAAAAACACAACCCAACCTCCCAGCATTTTATTTTAATGGTATCCAAAGTGACTGCAGAACAAAGGACAATGCAAATCGGTATTCTAAATACTATTACCAAACATATCAGATGCACAGAACTAAAGCCCTATTACCAAGTGGGAATAGCAAGTGGTTAAAACTTAACTTACCAGTAAAAGCATAGAATTTATTGCCCTGTCTTTGGCACCAAAACACCGTTTGTGGGTATTACCCTTATGATTCATGCCAGACTGTAAGATGATGTCGGTTACAATCGCGTAAATCAGCAGAGCTATGTCAGCTTCTTCTGAAGTACCCCTTCTTTTCAAAACCTGAAGACATGTCAAAACTAATCGTGTTTGGCTCTTCTAATTTATTTTGATAGAAATCTCAGCAAGACCACAACTTCTTTTACAGCACTGGGTGTTATTTCCTTTTACTAGATACGCACGTTATACGAGGACAAATACTACTTTAAAGCACTACTTACAGACTGCCAAGCAAGAGACTCCATAATTCGATGTTCACACCGTTCCAGATGCTTTATCATTTCCCTTGTTAGGCTTGGCTCCACTTTAATAAAGCTTTCAATCACCTTGTAGAAGTCAAAAGCTTTTAAATCAAATACATTGAGAATCCATGGGAAAGACAAATCTGTTTCAATACTGGTACCATCACTTTGTGAAGCATTTCCTGCAGGGAAAACAGCCTAAAATTACCAAGAGCACTACATTCTTTCACTTCTGATTTTTTTTCCTTTTTGTGTTTATTGAATTATTGCTAGTTCAGAAGTTTCAGGGAGCATGGGCTTTTTCCTATTTACTGTATTTTATGTATTAGAAAAAATGTCAATAATTATCAATAAATAACAATGCTATTTAGGACTTGAGGTTCAACTTACTGCCATATGTAGCCATAACAACCTCAACAGCACATGCCAGAAGAGATGTGTGGAAGACGTTATCATTCAGAAGTTTGCTAAGGAGAAAGAAACTTATTAGTACTTCTCCTAACACTGAAATAGCAGACTTTGGTAGAAGTTAGGGGCACATACCTGAAATTCTGCACTGACAGGCGCTCTTCCTCCTGAAATACATAAATCAAACCAAAGTTGTGAGTATTCTTAGTATTTGTAAATGCAGTGCCAGTACTAAGCTGTCAGTACTAAACTTACCGACTTCAGCATAGACTCCATTACTCTGTAATACAGACGTACTCCAAGCTTGTATCTCTGTTAAAAAAAGAAGAAATTCAAGAGTATTATAAGAAGTTTTAACAGACCATGACAGGAAGACTCATGTTCTCATGATTCAGGACATTTCCATTTTTTGGAAAAGCCACCATAGAAGCCATTGTCCACAGCTACATTTGCCAATAGTACTGGGGAGGCCTTAAAGGCTACTGGGGTTGTGCCTACTGCAACCACGTGAAGATTGGTTAATCGAGTTTATGTCAATTCACAGCTAACAGGATGAAGAACAGTGATGACAGACAAGAGACTGTTGAGTACAAACCTGGCTAGACTTCCTTTCCAAGATCCTTGTAGAAAGCATAGCTGGCCTACTGATTTTATAAAGAAGTGAGTCACCTTGCGCTGTTTTAGGATAAGTTACCTTAACGAATGCAAATGTTTCACTAAATGTATTTTGCCTAGCAACTTTCCCATTCTTCATTAAAATATTTCCAGCATTTTCCACCTAGATTCTATCGTTCCTTATATATTAACAATAATTTGTTGGATACCATCTTTACAGAGCTTTAAAAATACATGTGCATTCCTCAAGTTGAAAAGAAGAGTTACTTTTTACCATTACTGATCTTCACTGAAGTCCGTAAGTCAGGTCTCAACGTCAGCTAGTACCAACAGAGCACATGAGGAATACTTAACCAAAATGCTAGTTACCTGTGAGCCAATTTCAGCACATCCCGGGCCAACTGCTTCAGCAAATTTCTTTTTGAAGATGTGCTCAAGACTTTCCACTCTTTTCAGGATACTATCCTTAGGGTTCACTGTGCAATTCTAATAAAGTACAGGAAGGAGGGCAAGTGAAGGAAAAACAGAGAAAGGACATATTACTTCAAAACCATTTTAATGATTTGATCACATTAGTCCTGCCTCACTTTGTAACATCTCTTGATCAGCTCATTAGCATAAATGAGCTGAGCATAAAAGTGGAGTACTGTAGAAGTAACAGAATCATTGTATATATTCAATAACTTCCAGTAACTACAGCTTCATTTCTCACATGCAATTAGCTGTAACTAACCCAGCTAATATGTGAGTTGTGCCACTGACGTTAATGTCTTTGAAGTTAGAAATATGCTTATGTTGCTCAACATGAGCACAAGAGATGATCCTCTGAGAGTACATCCTCGTTCTCTTCGTCTCCCTTTTATATCCCTTTCTTTCTCCACCTGATACATAAATAAACCTTAGTATTTAGTGCAGTAACAAAAAGATTAAAGACCTTACAAGGTTCCAGTACACATCAGGGGGAAGTGCTTTCTGAAACAATTAATTACATTTAAACCACCCCAATTAAAATGTACTTCTGCAAAAATGGTTGTTATAAAGGAGTTCCCAAAAACGTGCATCAGATCTCTATGTGTACATTTTACTTGAGTGATAATTCAATGAATCTTTCACAAATCTTTCTTCTAGTCACTTACGTTAAAATACATGATGAGACTATCTGATGGTTTATCAGTTGCTGAGTTTAAAATCATACTCAATTGCTGAATGTTATTCATTGCAGCTCTGGAAAAATACAATAAAATCCACATAAATAAACATTAAGGTTGGCTTGACACTTTCCAGAAACTGAACAGCAATTCTATGAACAACAATAAAAAACCATTATTTTAGTTCAGCTATCATACAACCTGTTGGGAAAAACTGCTATACTGTGTTAACCATTGTGAATTTTAATAATCTAACTCATCTAATTTAATTCTGAGAATGATTAACAATCCATTAAGAAAACTACAAAAAGAACATAAATGAAGTCAAAAAACACTAACAAGCACTTTTAAAAGCAATAAAATGTTGGAATTGCAATCCTGGTATGTGAAAATAATCAATTAAATCAAGCAACTCCCTAACAAAAAAACATTTCAGCTTTTGTACAAAAATAATACAAAAGACTAGTGAAGACAGCTTTTATATGTCAAGTTCACAACCGTAAAAAGTATTAAAACAGGGCAGTCACAAGAAAACACAGCCTTTTTAACAGATATGCTTTGAAAAAAACCACATTTTTCAGAGGCAGAGCTGTCAGTGTTCTTATTGGCAATGGCATGAGAATACAGTCTTCTCCCCTCTCTGGATCTGAACACCGAAGTCACACTAAAACTTAAATTCTTACCTTAACTTTTTCTGCTTCCAATAGAAAGGCTACAATTCCTGTAATCTTTATTCTACCTGTTGTATCTGTAGCTAGGTCAGAATGATCTTAAATATAAAATCTTCTTAACTTTTGAAGTATTATGGGTGGAGTAAAGGATGTGGACATTAATTTTTTAGTGTTCCCAAGGAACACAAACAGTATAATCTTAAAAAGTAGAACAAAAATTTGTATTGTCTAGACGAAAAGTAGTTTAAAAATATTAATAACATTTTATTAACTTGGACCAGTGTTGTTTAGTATCTTCATCAATAACACAAACAGTGGGATCGAGTGCACCCTCAGCAAGTTTGCAGATGACACCAAGCTGAGCGGTGCAGTTGACATGCCTGAGGATCAGGCATGAACAGGGACCTGGACAAGCTGGAGAAGTGGGCCAGCGTGAACCTCATGAGGTTCAACAAGACCAAGTACAAAGTCCTGCATGTGTGTCAGGGCAACGACCAGTATCAATACAGGCTGGGCAATGAAGGGATTGAGAGCAGCTCTGCAGAGAAGGGGCGTGGGGGTTCTGGTGGATGAAACATAGAAAACTACAGCTAACAGAAGTAACAGCAGTATTTTAGAGAAGCTGTAATTATTTAAAGAATTAAAAACATTCTTAAAAGTACACAGTATCCTGTTGTTTATTCCACAAAACTAAATGTCTCATTAAGGTGACTGTATATCTCTCTGAAGAAAGTATTTTCTAGTTTCTTTTCTAGAACTGAAATCCTGACGCCAAACATTTTTTTAGGTCTTTCAGAAAAATAGTTTTTTCTGAAAAAGGTAAAAAAAAGACATCTTCTCAAATAGGGTGTATTATCCAGGAGGTGACTAAAATATCTATAGGTGGGAAAAGTAATGACCTTGTCATCCAGGACAAGAACACATGTGCATGAGCTAGCATCTAAACAACCCACATTTCCAACTTTTGGGGGATACCACGTATTGTTCTGCCTTTATGATTTGCACATACTTACAGAACTTACAAGATATCCAGTACATCCATAAGTATTACTGTGGCCTGGCTTTTTTTAAAAAACTTATTTCAAGTTGTGTATTAAGCAACAGCATTAGGTTTCCGCTATTTTAGAAAGGTTAGTGTTTTAATTTCTCTCCTAACATCTAAGAAACAGTTTTATTCTTCCAGTGGTATTGTTACTTTCTGAATTTTTCATTATGTCTTTTGGTGGGGGTTTTTCGCTTGTTTGTTTTATATTTATCTGCTCTTTAACCTTGATTTGGCTCATATCACACAAAAAATAAGAACAAAGAAAAGTATGTTCAATCATTATACCTGTAGTAAAGATGCATTTTTCTTTATTTTTTAGAAAGTTTTCATAAAACCACTTCTACCAAAACTGTACTAGTGATAAGGAAAAAACTAAAATGAAAACACACAATCCATTCTCATTATGCTCCGAGCTAGTACTTACACCCATTTTATCTACTGCTTGCTATATAAATGACCAGATACAAATCCTCTGATGAAAACTATTAGATTTCAGGGGGCTTTAAAGGAGGTCGCTCCTAAGTGTCTAGGTCCAGACAGAAGACATTATAAGAAGATTCAAAGTAATAAGTATAGTGCTTTCAACATTACCTGTAAGAGGTTCTGCTTAATGCAGAGCAAGTGAATGTTACACTTTCCACTCAAGTGCTAGTGATCAAAGGCTTGCTGCCATCTAGTGACAGTTCCGGGGTTTTATGAAAAAGTTACTACAACCCAAGCCACACGTGGTGAATAAGCCTTCACTTCAACTGTCTTAAATGGCACCAGTTTTGGACAACTCAGATAAAAGCCCAAGTGTGGATGGAGAGAATCTAAATATCTCACTAGACCTCCTCTCAAGATCAGGGTTGGCTTAGCACATTTCAAATTTTTAGCCATGCAGAAGCTTGGTGCTCCTGGACTTTTTTAATAAGACTTGCAATGAAGCATCTTTCACAGTGTTAGGGGACTTTTAAATGCTAGTGTAACAGAAGACCTTCAATAACAAGCTACCTGTATGTGTCAAAACCGGGATGTGTTGTTAATGAACTTCTTGTTACATACACTGTATGTTATAGATGGACCAGTTCTCACTAGCGCACCTTTGGTCTGGGAAACCAAAGGCAAACTCATGCATTTATGGCTAAATGAACATCACTGGCACTTAAAGATGTTGAAGCATAAGACTAAAAGGGACCACTCAAGCAGTAAAACTTTTTTGTAGTCACAGGCAATTACAAGTTCTTTAGAGATTGATCAGTATCTATCTCAGCTGCATACCTCTTCTTGTTTTTTATGAAGAAGCTTTTCAGAACCTTACTGCTCTTTTGTCTAGAAAACAATTAGTTTCTGCAGATGGCATTTAGTAGATTTATAGCAGATGCACAAGCCCAGAGTCTAATTCATTCTTCCACAAGCATATAAACACAGTAGAAATATTTTTAATAAAAACAAAAATAATTGTACTCATTTGAGAAAACTGAAGTAATAATTAAGGGTACAATATTTTAACCCCTCTCATCTCTACAGCATGCTAAAATTGAAGGAATTTATGTGTCAAGCATGGAACAAGAACTTCACTGTCCGATTTTATTAAACCTGACACCTTAAGAATGACTGCCTGCATGAATACTCCTCTATTTGTCCACACAGCACAATGCATCGCAGTGACACAGCTGGTTGGTTCTTAAGTGACCAGGAATTTCTAAGCACCACCAGGCAAAAACATACTGATTGCGTCAAAAAACTATATGGCACAAGGCAAAATGGTACACTGAAATCTCCTTTCCTTTGGTTAACGGAATTCAAGCTTGCAGTTTTTCTGCACTTGAGTGTAGATCAGACAATCCCCAATTAATACCACATTTCCACCACAACTTGTCCATTTTCCCGATAGACGAAAATATGTTGGCACTCTGAAATTTTCATCTTCCCAATACAGGGGAAAAAAAAAAACCTATGGTACTCTGAAATATTAATCTTCCCATACAGAAGAAACAATACTAAGAAGAAAAAGATCATGGTGGAAGAAATGTGTGTGCATACACAATCTGGTACCAGGAATGGAAACCAGAAGATACAGAGCTACAGTAAAGATGGGAAAGGAAGATGGAAGTACAGTAGACCAAAGTACTACTGTGGAAGTATAAAGCTGCATTCTCACAAGAACTAATATACAGTATCTATTTTGCAGACATCTTGCACTTCTTCACAGAACTCAGTTAATGGCTTTTTCTCTGTTTCTAACAACTTCACCTGGAAGTGAGGGCATGCAGCACTGCTTAGTACATGCTCACTACTCATTAGTGACCAGAACTCTTTTATGAAAAACAAAACAGCTGCTTTAAAATTAAAACAACTTCTCTAAAAATTAATATTTCTATCTAGGATAGTAAACAAAAGAACAGAGCTTGAAAGAAAAACTCATACCGCACAGGAGTCTGGGGAAGTATAAGATTAAATTCCTCATCTGGATTGTTTTTTAGTGGTGTCCTCTTCAACTGTGAACTACAGAAATAGAAAATAAACTTATGAAGTGTTAATGTAATTCAAAAAAGAACATTTTCTGTAAAGACTTATTAATCTGCAGAAAAAAACTGTGGAACAGATTCTTAAAAGATTTGACATCCAACCACTCCATCTGTTAGAACAACATAATTTAAATTCCCAAGTAGATCTTTAAACAGGACATTGGATTAGATAACCTCCGAGTTCCTGACCAATTTCATTTGTTTTCTAGAATTCTCTTCATAGCAACTTAATTTATACAAACAACTGGTATTATCTCTGTTTTAATCCAATTTTAAACACACATAATTTTCTAGCATAGATAAAGTCACAGACTCACACTGTGATCTCACGTTAGGTAGTCTTAGAAATGTTGAATTGCCAGGAATTTTACCACTGGAATTTTAGAGTATGGCTAAAAGAATTCACATACATCTGTACTACTGAACAGCACCAGGGAATGTGCCTGAGCACTGGTACTCAACTGTTTATTCTGCTAAACCATCTGTGGTGTATTTCTTTCCCATGCAAACTACCATTCCCGAAACAATTTGTGGGTACAGGTCAGAAGACAGAATGGCCTGAAGATCACTTCCAAATGCCATCAGCAGGTTTTAGGAAGGAGGAGCTGGACAGTGAGGACTGAAGCCACTCCATGCCAGCTGGTCCTGAGTGGTAACACCACCTCGGGCATATGTAATCAACTAGCACAACAAGACCTAATCCTCCTCCTCAGGATTCCTCAGCTTCCCCTGCATGACAGGGGCCTGCACAGAGTAAGAATTAAAGTAGAGCTTCCAAAGCATTTATAGCGTAAATAAATAGAAAACTCTACCTAACACAAAGCAAGGCTGAGGTTGCCAGAAATATCTTAGCTCAACCTCAAACCTGGGAGATCCACAGGATACAGAGATCTCCATTTAGAACATACAGCAGGGGGGCAAAGGAAGAAATCAACACAAGTTCACATTTTCTCTTACAAAATCAAAGAAGTAAATGGAAATTTTACCATGCTATGACATCAGGCTGTAGAGTTGAATCGTGATCCAGAAATAATCTTGCATCTATATCTTTGTTGTTGAGATAGAGCTCATCATACTGTTTCCAGAGAACCTCAACCTCAGAAAACATTGACAAAAAACTTTATAGAAACGTTTGACATTTTACTGGATAATATAAGCAAGTCCTACCTCATTAATACAATACTGAAATGCTAAGAGAATGACCTTGGAACTCGCAAAGTCACTTCTTACACAAATAGCTGAAACATTCCCAGAGGAAAATTATCCTTCTCATGTGCAAACAAAGGTAATCCTTTACAAGAGAAAACAATCCAAGACCAGGAAGAAATACAGGCCTTGACACTGTGAAAGAGCTAAAAGTAGTTACAGTGGGAGACACAGACCTGCAAATCAGACTAATGCTTCCAAGCTTCTAAATCTTTCTTTTCAGAAAAAAAAAAAGTGTCTCTAAGAGCAGGAAATGTAGCATGAGTGTCCTTAGAACAGCTGCCAGACAATCTGCTAGGTCAGAGATGATGGCCAAGACCCAAACTCAAACTTTCTTGTGTAACTTTCCTGAGTATAAGAGTTTCCCCATTCCATATTCCTATCTGTAGTAGTGAAGTTTAAGAGACATACCTATTTGTACAAAAACACACACCATTGTTTCATATCCACATTGCTGGTTTTTAAATTGCTGTTTAAAGTTTTTTAGCTGATTAGATCTCATACTGATAGGACATTATTTTCTATGGGAAATGTTGGGGGGGTTTTTTGTTCGGGTTTTTTTTTATTTTGAGTGACTAACTGGAAGCCTGAAAATTTTTTATCAAGGCCAGATGAGCTTCAAAATCTGCTGCTCTTTTTCTGCAGAAGTAGGCAGGCACCTCAAGTATCTGTTCCCTGAGCCCTTAAACATACTAAATGATGCTGTGTTCCACCAAACTCCTGGTATAAAAACAGACAAAAAGTGCATACTAACCAAAACCAGTCCCCTCCCAAGCACAAGAAAAAGCAAGCTGCCAATATATCCTACACAGCTTTGCTCCTCATCCTCCTGTTTTACCTTTGCCAAATCAATTTGCTCCAAACTGATCTCATGGTTAAACCTTTGAGATTAGAACTACTAAATCAAAGATTATCTTTAGATTCCCATTATAGCTTTATTTGTTTCATTTTAAAAGCTTGTTATCTTTTCACATATTATGCTTATACATTCTTTTTGCCTAAAATATTTTAGTATTTCATAATCTTTTAGAAACTTGATTCTCACTGCAATAAACCAGCAGCTCAAACGAAATGCCTGCACTGGACTAACTGGGAAGAAACTTTGAGCCAAAAATAAGAGTTCTGAATCTATTCATCAGTTCATAAAACTCGACCTTCACAAACACAGTGAAGACAAATGAAATACCAACACTAAGCCTCAAAATCTTTTCTTGTTTTGGAAACCACATTAAAATTTACTGAAAGCTCAGTGTTTTTTCACGAAAAAGTCAATTTAAATGTCCCAGATTACTAGCTACTGTATTGATGATCTCAGCTATGATTGGATTGTGTATATGAAATGACTATCTCTGAAATATAGCTGTAACTTTCTGTTTTGTTTTAAATATCCCCTCAGGCACTCAAGTTTCAGGACCAAGGATCACGTGACTGGATTCCTCTTCAAATGCACCATTTTATGCAATTTTCACCAGCAGAGTCTTTGACTGGTAATTTTGATACTATGTTTAAATTGAGCAGCCCTGGATGAGACTCATTGATTTGAGAAGCAGCTGTATAATGATCTTCACCTTGAAGATCATACAGGATTTCCCAACTACGTATTCCCATAAATTAAAAAGTCTAAACACACTGCTGATACCCTGAAATTCCTTTTGGAACAGAGTAAGAGCTAAGAACTTCAGCGGGTCTTGTATTTTGCCCTCCACCCAAGACACTATGACACTGAATAGATGTTGAGTCTGACAAACTTCAGAGCTGCTTTTTTTCAGGATACATCTATTGGTGGCACACAGCTAATCCTACTCTTTTAAGAGCGATGGATGCAAATACATTGCAAGAAGGTAACCTATTAAGGCACGTTCTTGCATGCTATTGCATAGAGGTAGTCTGCCACGTTCAGGCAGTAAGATGAAAGTAATTCTTCAGGGATGCAGCAGTCCAAACTCTGTCAGTTGTGAAACTGTGCCTAATCTTTTGGATATCTCTCCAACATGACTACAGTAACACGTCTCAATTATATTTAAATTAAGGTGTATAATTTAAGACTGTATACACTTATAGACTGACTTCAGGCTCTTGATATTGTAATAGCTGTAGTTCAGATTAATGGCCTCACTAAGATCACAGATATGCAACTCTATCACCATATTTTGCTTTGAGCAAAAGCACTAGTTCAGCCCCCGGAAATTAACTTACTCAATTCAAGTGTAAAGCTAAATACACTCCATGCATGCTGGAATCCCCACTAAGCCACATGCATTTTACTAGATTATTTTAGAAGAACCTATTAAAACTTCATCAATGTGTAAAGAGAATCTTAAGTAGTTCACATGAAGTAAAGTACTGTTGGTGAACCATCTTCATTTACCTCTGGTAGTCCATTTGAAGATACAATACCAATGGAATTCAAGAAAGGAATAAAGCTTGTGAAATACACATTTTTTACCTAAAAAAAAGAAAAAACCTAACATTAGAAATACACAGAGGCAGCCATGCACACACTGCTTTCACCTCTTTAACAAGAAATTGTGACACTTCTGTAATGCACTGGGTTTTGCTTTCAATAAAGTAAAACCAAGATTGCCTACATACCGGAAGTGTAGTGATATATAAACATGCATATATAAGCATAATCCATTGCTGGAACATTAAATGACTAAACTGGGAAAGAACTGCAC
>NW_010396020.1:99805-103947 GCF_000710305.1 Buceros rhinoceros silvestris
CCCTCTTGTATTGCTACTTCCATCATCTGCTTGGATAGTCAATAAAAAAAAAAAAATCAGTTCTTTTTACACAGAAATAGATGTACCAGCAACGAACAAGGAAATGAGGCCTTTAAGATCCCCCAAAGAAGCAACATGCTTGTGGTGTACATTTTCTTAGCATTGGATGCAGCTGTGAAACCCCATCAGAACAGCCTTGCGTCCACACACTACACACTGTGATCAGTGTCTAACTTCGTACTGCATTCTTCACAGCTCAGTTTCCCTGGCAAAGTTATCACACACACCAAAGGGCCCGGGTTTTGTTGTTTTTTTAAACTACCTATGAAAGAAACTACAGAATGGCAGAATAACTTTGTTACTGAACTTGAGGAAATAGTTAAGGAAGAGATTTAAAAAGACCATTTAAATAAATGCATATTCCAGAGGCGGTTTAGCAGCACAATCTAACAGACTTTAAAGCACAGGCATTACCTCATCTAAATTACAATCATGCTCTTTACAAAGGACTTCAATAACTTTAGTATCGGTATCAATTGGCTTTGAAGTACGTGTACTCCTGCTCTGACCTCTTCTTGGAGTTCGAGCTGAACCATTAACAGTCACTGCAGTCACAGCAGACTCTGGAAAGACAGAACAACCACAAGGTTAGAGTGTTCTTAAGAAAGAAGAGATTTACATATTCAAGCTTAAAGAGATTAAAGCTTTTATATGATTTTTCAGGTCCTCCTCTTAAATATTCCCCTTTTCATCTGTTCAGCTTGGTGAAAAACCATCATTACAGGAACTACATAAAAAAAGAAAACTTATTTTTAAATTCCTGTATCAGTATTTGGACATTTTGCTTTTAAAAAGCTATTCAACACAGAATGTAATAGTACTTTCTGTATGTAACTTTGAATAAGCATCTGTTTTGCAATGCTAGGAAAGTTTTATCTTTCACAGATGAATAACTGCTTTTTCTATTTTTACAGAAGTGTAAAAGAAGCAGCTGAAAGAGTAACTTCACTCTATGTGTCTGAAGGTTAATAAAGTCAATGCAGTACTCAAGTACTGGTGAGAGCCTGGAATATGGTTCTGCAGGGAATTCCTCCTTTCCCCAAATACCCCCAGGCAAACAAGCAGTAACAAACAAGTTCACCTTGAAGAAGAAATCAAAAACCTTCATTCAGCAAGGCAAAAATATTTCATTATCTCAAGCTCAAAGTAGATGGCTTCAATACTCTCAGCTTGAAATATTTGAATTATATTAATAACATACATTAATATGATTAAATATTGCTGGTTTAAAACTGACACTTGAATGAGCATGCTGTTCTCACCTGTAACTTCATTTGTATTTGGTAACTATTCTGAGAAAATCTGACAAACCACACTGCTTGGGTGGTTGCATCTTAACCCTCTCAGCCTTAGTCAGCTCATAACACGACATCATTTAGCACATTTATAAATTACATCATTTAGAAGCCTCTTGGTCATGAGGACTTAAACAAAACACTGTGTTGTTTGCTGAAAGAATGAAGCACTGTTTGACAGTTTACACAGCACCTGCACATATCACACAGCTTCAAGTTAGAAATCTAATGCCTTACACTATGACAGCGATACCCGTATTTGCCATTTAGTCTCCAGTAGCAGCATTTCTTTTCAAGATACAATGCAAGAACCAAACTGCTTCTAATAACGAGCTCCCAGTCTTCATAGTTTCACTAAAAAAATAAATCAGCATGAACACAGAATTCAAAACCAGGTAGTTTCAATTCAGTGTTCTTTGAAAAAGATCTGCTTTAAAACATGTGAAACAAGTAGTAGCATGTCTGTCCTACTATGATATAAATTCAAAATAGTGCTGGAGAAGGGCATGGATTTGCTTGCCACAAGCCCATCCTTTCCCACTCTTTACTTCTATTGGCATTAGAATAAAAGCAAGGTTATTTGTTCTTATGTGCAACAAAAATTTACTAGGTCAGATAAATACCCTCCAATGTTTAAAGACTATGGAAGTAAATACGTCATCTATTCTATGACACTATAACTCAAGTGGATATTTAGTTATGAAACAAAGAAATGAAGCAAGTAGATTTAGGCTATAAATACTAGCGTCACATCCAAACTCAGCAGAGGATAAACTAATCAGTATCAAAGAATTGTTTCCTACATACAGCAGCTCCTAATACTTCAGTATTCCATAGCTTGCAGAAGAAAATACTCAACCAACATAGAATTCTATCTTTGAAAGTTACCACAAATCCTTACTTTCTCTGCCTTTTTTAGTAAGGTTTTCCACGGTTTAGGTATATAAAAAATGAATACACAGAAAGTTACTGCTGAACAGAAGTTGTTATAGTGAACAACTATAACTCTTTATACTTAAAGAACAGACACTTGCTAATAACAAAGGGGATGTAATAAAATCAAAGCTATCATTTTGAGCTACCACTGCAATTAGTGGTAGCTAATATCCACAGTATATTTCTTGTAAATGTCTGTATAGTCCAGTATCTTGCACATTTCTGTTGTCATCATGCTGTTGTAGGTCAATGAAATAACAGAGGCATAGCAGCATCTTTTCCTTTTGTAATTCAAAGCAAACCTAAATAATAGTATCTGAGTCATCACCTACCCAGATCCTGAATTCTTCTAGCAATGAAAACCTGCTGTTCTAACAAGCCCCTGAAGAACTTGTATGGGCAGAGGACACATCAAATGGATGGTAGGAATAGAAAAAAATAATTATATTCAATACACTGCCACATTCAGATAATTTAATTCAAACTCACCATCATCTAAATTGAACTAAAACATAAAAAAGCACTTTAATAAGCTTAAGAAGTTTTATTATGTTAATTACAAATGTTAGCATGACTCTAACAGAAATTTAAACCAATTTACTTTCTACTTTAGTGAACAAAAACCTAAAAACCTTACTGTATGGTTCCTTGAGCATAGCAGGAGGTGACAGTTTGATAAAATAATCTAAGACACACAGCAACAACTGGAAAGAAATCACCAGGTCATCTTCCACTTGCAACACTTTACCTGCAAATATGTAAAAAGAGAAAGAAAACCTATGTTTGACTAAATCTGAGCAGTAACTTTGAAAATTTAAATATTTGGAAGTTCATTTAATAAAACACTACAATTAGAATTCAGAAAGCATCATACACGATGCCAGTTGTTCTTGAGAGGTTTATTGCTTTAGTGATAACATACATATAAATAAATTTACTGTGCCAAAATTCCTACCCCTCAGTGCTTCTTACTGCTTTCATTTTTATTTTTCTATAAGGGAGTGACTGTGTAGACTGTTTTACCTATATATACCTCTCCTTTCTGTGCAATTCTTACTCACTTTTTGTGGTCACAAGCTTTGTGAAAGCTGCTAAGTATTCAGAAAGCAGGAGCTGCTAGTACATAGTGAAGAGAAATTCAAAACACGCTATCACACTGTATGCTCAGCCTGTCAAATTAAATGAAATAACTTAAAAGTCACACAAAGATGAGCACTAACAGCACTTTTAAAACTACATCATTCCAGCTGATCCCAAATTGTGATTGATATGCTGGAGAAGGTCTGCAGGGCAATTCCAAGATGGTGTGCATGACCACGAAAAATCTGGAAAGCCAACAGGGATTCAGAACAGCTCCAGAACACTACTTATCCTCTATTTATATGTGCAACTTCTGTATTATTTTCTATCAAAATTAGCATCCATCACCCAAGCTCTCCTGTGACTTCAACTATTTGCTGGTAAATTCTAGCTTTCCTTATTCTCAACTAAAAGGCAGGACTGAAAAATTTTGTGGGTTTTGCTTTATGCTTATGCTTAGAGAATTCTAGTGAAAAAGCTCCATGAGACTCAGCTGATCAAGACCGATCTCAATGGCAGAGGTGTGCACACCTGACTGATAACACACCCCTCGAGTAAGCAGCAATTAAGATACACAATTAATTCCTTTTAGTAGGAGTAGTACAACGAGACAGGACTCCATGGACTATCATAATTGTTTCATCACTCAGCTTTACCTGGAACTTTTGCTCTTTCAAGGAAGAATCACAGTACTCAAAGGTCATCACTTCAGAGATTTATTATCTTATAAGAATATCTATTGACAAATTTATTTAATATTTATATAGTTAT
>NW_010396021.1:0-18516 GCF_000710305.1 Buceros rhinoceros silvestris
AATTATTAGAAAAGTTTAGAGATATTTATATCTATTATAAAATCTTAATTGAAGGCTAGAAATCTACAGCATTTAATTTTTAAATGTTTTATCAGATGAGATTCTGGATCCATATCACAATTATTGACAAATTAAAACAAAACAGCTGTATTCTTTATCATGAAACTAAGTGATACATGATATATGCTGTGAAGAGCTAATACTAGCTAATACCACACAGCAACCATTAGTAACAAGACGGTGTAGAATACTCAGTGTTACTGGGAACAAGTGAAAGCACAGTCTGCATGGGACATGGCTTGGTTCAAGAGGCAGAACGGGTGATACTGGAGTCTGCAAGGCTGACAACAAAGTTCAAAATTGAGTGTTTAGAAGAAAGCTTGTACATAAAGGCTAATATCTTTTTGTAGGCCTTAGAAAGGTAATTTATATCTACATAGTCCTGAAGAAGATCTTGCTTTCTTGAAGTCTTAGCTACTTCTTTCTAGCCACACTATTAGGCTTTTTATATAAGATACTGCTTTTACTTTCAGACAAGGTCTGGCCAGTAACCTCAGATCTCACAGCTACGAGTACCTGTGGCAGTGCAACCCCTCTGGCCTCCTGCAGGAAGCTTGCACAGAAGACAGGGCCTGCAGCAGACCCCCCCCCCATCAGGGATATCGGTGCCCTGGAGCCTGGGTTCCGTTAGCTGCCTCCTGCCTGGGTTTCCTGAAAGTGACCCCGGCAAACACTTGACCAGGGTATAAATGGAGCCCTGCCGGAGAACCACTTTTGGGTTGGTTCTCCTTGGAGCAGCAGGTTGTGCTGTTGGAGACTCTCTCCTCGAGCTGGGACACCGTCCGAGTGCACCTCCCTGGGACTGAGTGATCCTGACCGCGGTGTTGGTAAGCGACCCCCTTGGTATCACTAGGTGAGAGATTCTCCTCCTATATCAGTGAGCTGTGCACGTTTTGGGTCATTCTTCCTTAGAATAGATTCCTTAGTGTTCATAAATTTGTTGTGCAGTAATAATTCCCAACTGACATCCGAACCTGCACAGTCGGAGAGCCAGGCAAATTTGTTTGCACTAAATCCACGTATTTTGGATAGCTGCTGCTGTCTGTTCTGTGGGTGCCTCCACGACGGTACTGTATATAAAAGAATGATAATTAATAACCATGGCAAATTCATCTAGATTGAGAAACCCATTCAAGCTTCCATCCAAAAAATTTAAAATACATTTCAGTGGAACAGCTTGCCATCTTCCAGTCCATTATACAGAAGCAAAAAGTGGCTCCAGTCTAGGACAACATGTCCTTAAATTCTATCCTGACTCATTAAACAACTTGAAGAACACATTTAAATTCTGTGGCTTTTAATAATGGAACACCAACCTAACAAAACAGCATCTATATTAATGTCATTTCTAAGTTTAAAAGTTTTAAGTTAGTAAAAGGAAAATCTTCATAGTATTTCTTGCTATGGGCCTCATTATCATCTCTGCTGCAATGAAACTGTTCAATATAGCAATTATTCAAATATCATGGGATTACTACAGCTCAATATGCATGAAACATCTGCCACTACTGAAGTAAGATGCAGTTTTAACCTCTTAATTGGTGCTAGAAAGTGTACTGTTCTTCTTGCGTACATATTTTGTAATGCCAAATAGAGTACTACATTGTTCTGTAATACATAGTTTAAGGTTTGCTTTAGTCATGGGAAAGCAAAATACATACTTTGCACAGAACATCAAATGGGCAGACTCATCTACCTGAGAATAATTCACTTTCCGGAGACTATAGTAAGTGTTTTTGTTGGTGGTGTCCAGATCTAAACACTGAATAAATAGTCTAAAACTATTTATTAACTATTATTAACTCAGACATTCTATTCTTGAGCCCAGAAACATCAAAAAACCAAACAAAGAAACATTGAAACTGGACATTCTCATTAAAAATATCTATTTTACAAAGTTCCAGTATTTTATCTGAACGTTTGAATTATGGTTATTGCCAAACACAACTGATATTCACACATCCTTTTTTAATACCCGAAATTTAAAAAGTGGTCAAATGATTATAAAACTGGATCATATTTATCCACAAATTTTGTGATACCAACCTTTGCTTCTCTCACTGTTACTCATGAACTCATTCTGTGATGAGTCTTACAGTAGACAGGCACTTAGAGCAGGTTTTCCAAGTTAGAACACATACTACACAATAGCTAGTGCTCCTCCGTATGGGAATGTTATCTGGCATTGACATATCAATGACGGACAAAGTAATGACTCTGTTTAGAACTGCAGCAAGGGTATTGGTGCTTTTATGGATTTCCCTTCCCCTGCTGGCATTTGGGAGAGGCAGCCTTGAAAAAAAATCTGCGCATTAGCCTTCAATTCTTGAGGACATTTGAGAAGTTGTATAAACCCTTCCCTGTCAATCAGATGCTCATTTCATCTTTGCACAGGATCAATTTTCTGGTTAGACATAGTGACTGTGCTAGTCTACTTGGGGATTTGAGAAGATTGATTCACTTCTCAAAGTGCTTTAGGCATAGCGATTTCTTTCACCTTTCCTATCCATGCTGAGTAGGTCAGGAGTTTCTAAGCTGACACAACTTAATATATTGCATGGAATAATCTGCTGTTGGCTCTAATGTACAAGCACGTATATACAAATTAAAAGAATTTTAGAAATTACTTGTCAGTTTTTAGGAATTGTGAATTGAATGCATAGTACATATTCCTGCAAGAAGAATAAAATCATAGAAATAATATATAAAACAGCATTTAAATGAAATCTGATTGATTTTCCAGGCAACTAAGTGTAATCAAATTATATAACAAAATATGCAGAAGAATAAAATTACAAAGAATAAAAGCTAACTAAGATTCCACTTTCTTTGATGTTACCTCATTTGATGACATTATTACTAACGTTCATGTTATTATTATTGCCATATCATCTTGCGCTTCATCCAAATAAACATGTTTCTTTTCAACTAAAAAAAAAAAAAATCAACCAAAACCCAACAAAAGATGTATACATCTGTACATCCCTGAATCAGATTCCTCTACTCAGATATTCACATAAGAGATCAGCTGAGGTTGATGTTATATATGGCTTTAGGTAGAATAGTGCATGCATGGACTACTCTGATGTGAATACACTGGGGAGATGGGGAGATATATAGCTCCAAACATACCATCCAGTCCAATAATGTAGATCTCCCAAAGCAAACACTAGCACTCAAGAAGATGAATTGAATTTTGAAGAAGATACTCCGGTGGCTTTTATAACATTAAAAAAAAAAAAAAAAAAGGAAAGAAAAATTTTATTCCTTTGCTTCAAGAGCAATTTAAATTATTCAGCTTTCCACCCATCCCTAGTTTGAAGAAATTTAGCAAGAAAAAACAAATATGACAACATGCTTTCGTTGTTACTTTTGCAAAATTTCAGTCTCTAATTTTTAATTTTTTTTCTTTCAAAAAACCTTTTTTTTTGTATTTTGTCCACTGCTAGGTCAGTAGTTTTTAACTACAAATCACATAATGACAAATGCTGTTAACTCGCCAACTTTTTCCAAATAGTCACATAGATGTTTACTTGATATTAAATGACTCCCTCTCACTTACCTGCATATTAGCTTCATGAATAAAACAGAGGTATATGAGATGTTCGTTTTGTGAACAACTGAATGAGAAAAAACAACAACAACAAAAAAGCATTTTACTGCACTATGCTTCTAGTCATAGCTCCAAGTAGAATTTCTAAGTGCTAACAATCAATTAAAAAAAAAGTTTCCAACAAATTAGAATTAGTAAACACTAGAAAAACATAATTTTTGTAAGACTGCACTGGGCTGTTAAGCTATCTGGAAAAATTACATTGTTTTCAATTTTAAAAAGTTATTTTCTCAGAAAAAATGTACGTGGTTCCTGGAGTTTGCACCATCTTAATCTAGAAGAAAATAACAAAAAATGCATAATTAATTGTTTATTAATAAATAAATTTCAGTGAGCTTGTTTTGCTGTAAGCCTTCTTTAAAAAAAAAAAGTTTGGATATTTTCTGAACAATCATTCAAGTAAATTACCTTAGTAAGTACAAAACAGAAAAAAAAAAAAGGATCAAAATACCCATGCTTTCTTGCTATGTTTTATCATGATTTGAAAAAAGCTGACTTGACTTTCAAAAAGTAATACGTAACTTGACAGCATTTTTGTTAGCTCTTCTGCACAATATTCTTCTACATGAAATATTTTGTCAAATATGTTAGCTTTAGAGTTATTTCTCTGCAGTCAATTTTTTATTTCAATCTGGATCTTAGTTTTCATAAGTAACAGGCTCCAAAGATTACAACATTATCAACAAACACAGAGTGCAGACCACTTGCAAAAATTTGCTCAAAAATAAGTAAACAGGTTGGATGGGAAACTCTTTGGATTTATATCATAAAAATGATTCATTATTTGATGTTTGGTTAGTGAAAATTCATAATTTTAAGATTGTGTTATTTTGAAGAACAGGACTGAGAAACAGTTAAAAAGAGAATCTATCCATCATACATGTTTATTATATGATTAGTAAAGTAAGAGTTAAGGTTTAGTGCATGAGGTTTCTTTCATGTTTTGATTTTACTCTTTTAGAAGATCACTAAAATATCACAGGTGATGTTTTACATTGCATTCTAATTTGAACAGATGGTTGAAATTTCAATAAAATGTTGTGGTCAGCAAAAATATTTCAGTGGCAAACAGCATTTCATTTCAAACACAGTGCAGCATATTTGCTCCCTAACAGAGCAAATAATCAAATACCGAATACTCTTTTCAGGTGTGGCGTTTCTTGGTATTATGGATTATGAGAGGGGTAATAACCTGTTTAGAGTGAATTCTGAGCTTATTCCCTTAAAATTCTTAAGTAGTGGCTGGTTTTCTGTAAGGGAAGGAAACTTTCTAAACTGTGGGTTCTGCGAGGTAGAGAGAAGGGAAACCTGTTCTCATTCTTAAGGCCTTACGTAAGAAATAATTGATGGAAAGAGAAACAATACCACAGAGAATTACTCAATTCTTTTTTTCTTGGGTGGGAATTACCCCAGGTAGGTCCCTAGCAAATATTCTCAAATGTGTTTCTTTCCACAAAGAAATATCTCTCTTTTTGGTGAGTATTCAGTAGTTTTATTAATAACTCAACGTTCTGAAAAACATCAATCTGCTATTGATCCATGTTCTCCCCTAGGGAAATTCACGGCAATAAGAGGATTTGATTGAAAATATTATTTGCTAAAGAGGATTGAGAAGTATGTATAGAGAACATGGGGAAAAGAAGCAGAAGAAACAGTGAAATGAGAAAATGATAGAAGTCGACAGGAGAAGAAGAGAAAAGAGAGCAGTATGAGGGAATGGCAAGGAGAAAATATTGCTTACATTTATTTTTAAACTAATAATGTTGATCAGAAAGAATGATTACTTTTACTTTATTTTATAAAAATTGCATACACTTGTAATGTACATAAAAAACTGTAATTCCATTTGGGGCTACTTGTGACATTAACAAATCATTTGAGCTGAGTTCTTGATGTTTATTATGTCACCAGCCTCCTCAGGGAAATTACTTATACTGTATGTGCAGTTTTGTGTACATAATTCTTTATATTTATCAAATTATATGGCACTCTATAGTACACTTCATAACTTAAAGTACTACACTAAGTATAGCAGGCACATATATACTGTTTTACAAAAATGTGCATATTGCTTTATCACAATGTTTCATATTACCATCCATTAAAAGGTCTTAATATGTTTGCAAGTAATTTATGACAAGATAATGCAATAATATTATATCTAGCAATTATTTTTGTAGTAAGTATTTATGATGAAACTGTGAGTGAACTTTTGTTCATATTGTCCTAATGATTTAAAAAAAAAAAAATTTATGTTTCCGAGCATGAGATGATACCCTAGCTGGAACCACCAGTAGTCTTTATATTTTTGTGTGTGTGTTATTGTAAAACCTCAAAGGAGCCATAAGAAAGCTTTGCAGCTTTTTTCTTTCTTTCTTTCTTTTCTTTTTTTCTCTTGCTTATATATTGGAGAACTTGTAGTCTCAGTCCTGTCTGCAACAATATGGTCCTGGTAGAAGCAGACTCCTGTCTAAGACATAATTTATTAGAAGGTTTGGACATGCTGGGTAAGATTCTTTCCCCCTAAAATATATGTATTTAGTCATGAATAGATAATTCAAACATTTTTGATAATCTACTGAGAGAAAAAAACCAGTTTCTAGGTTTAATTCATTTTATGGTGAAACAAATGTCTAAAATAGACTCTGTGACCTTGGTTACAGATGTCACACTGCTTATGATGAAAACTCATAATATGAAAACCTCACATTTTATGTCGAATAGAATTTGATAGATGGATGCTAAATCTATAGTATGTAATACTACATTCTATCTGAATAGTCATTAAAAATAAATGGAAAATAAGTTCATTCATGAGAATGAAATGACATCTCTCTCTAGTTCCCATTAAATGTGTTTTTAAATGTCAGTTAACAACATAATAACTGACTTTTTTTTTCACAATCTCACAGAAGTTGCTTTTTTTTTCCTTTTTCTGGAATATTTCTTATCTTTCAAAACCACTTTTTGATATGTAAATTAAGCAATGTTTGAGAAAACAATTCCAGGATTAAAAAGTTTGAATTTCGCAATCACTTGCACTATTTTCACCGAGTACTTATTTCCTTTTCTGTGTGAAGGACCACAGAAACTGATCTTGAGCAAAAATAATTCACATGAAACGACCTGATAAGCATTGCACAATAGTTTATTACACATAAAAGCACCTCTGTTTATTCTGGAGGGTCCTATTGATGGATAGTTAGTTGTACCCTGCCACAGTGATAAGGGTGGACTTGTCCCTGTCTACTTACAGGGGTGTCATCACCTACGAGTTGCAGAACCTCCACTTCACTTCTAAAACATTTTCCACAAGTTCCATTTAGTTCTTATTGCAAAATGCAGTCAGGCATATGCCAGATATCTTCTACTTCTATGTGAGTTTGTGCAGAAGTCAAATCAAGAGTCAAACATGGATTCACTCTGGCTCATTAGAGTACGCCAGTGTTTTTAAACTTCACAGCTGCTAATGTAATGGGAGATGGACTATATCGTACTATATATTTTGCAGCAGATACTGAAAATAGGTGTTGATGTGGAAGACAGCACACACTCTTACACAGAGGTTTGAGATGCAAGTCTTGCTGAGGTTTTATAGAAGATCTTATAGATTCATCACAGAGAGAGAAAAAAATGGTACCATATTCTTCTTATCACTGAAAAGGAGGGGTATCTAGGGCAAGCAATCTTTAAAACGTCACCTGGGTTTTGTCTCAAAGCAAAACGGATCATTTATTTAAGAATAATACCTGGAAATGAGCTAAACATGAAAGTCAGGCAGCAGAACTTGTGAACTGATAGAGAACCAAACTCTTTGATTTTGTAGGGCCCTAGTGTGTTGATTTCAAAAGTTTTTATGCCTCTGCCATCTCTCCAGTGCCTTTACTTTTTCTTATCTGTCATGGAGCCACTTTCCATTGCCACATTGTCTATTCAACAAACTTAGATTTGCAGGAGGGAACAAAAGCCGAACAAAAATTAAAACATTTCAAAGGACATTGGGTTATCTTTTTTTGGCAGATGAATGCCAGAGTTCATATCTACATATAATCCTTTGCTTTCATATTAAACCAGCCCCCTCCTCATCCCCTTAACATGTTAATTAATGCAGTAAGGAGAATGGTTCTGATCCTTGACAATTGTATTAGAGAGTTTAGAGATTTGGGAGCAGAAGATATTAACAGGAATCTGCTTGTATGACTCTTCTTATGAAAAGACTGGACAGACTGATGGACCAAACCCAAAGAATGGTTGGTATGAGGTTTGTAAAAACTGAGTAATGCTCATTTCATTTATTTACTTATTTTTAGTTAGGACTCAATAGTGTCATTCCTTATTATGTATCTGAGTTCTTAATGGCATAATTAAAGTTTCTTTTGTAACAATTATGCCATAGCATAAAATGTAATATATAACTATGTCCCATTAACGTAATATCATCCAGTTATGTATTTAAACAACAATGATTCATAAAGTCTTTTTCATTTACAAAGCTACTAATTTATTTTAAAATTACAATAAGTGTAGCTGTCATTGCATAAAGCCTAAAGTTATGGAATCTCTCAGTTCCATCACACAAATGTAATGAAAAAAATTCTGAAGTTCAGAAGTTCTTCACTAATCATTGCCACTGAAAGACATTACACAACATGCAAATTAACCCAACAGAAGCTTTTCGTGGGCACTTGAGTTAAAACAGTTAAAACAAAAAGAAGTGAAAGATAGTAAAATTAACATTATTCTGTAGTACCAGTTATTACATTGGTATTTGCAGTTAGTAATAATCTGTCTTCTTGACAATTTATCAAACAGTTGCTGAAGAATATAGGGTCTGAAAGTCTTTCGCATTATCCGGATGTTTTTTCCTTCTTTCTCTGCTTTATAAAACATTTTCTCGTCTTTGATATTTCCATGATACTACTGCAATAATGCCACATTTCTAAGATAAAATGTAGCAGTGTACACTGTCAGAATGCAACAGGACTTTTATTATCTAATTTAGGACGTAAATGCCTGTTTCTGCGAATAAGTATATATCCTCCTCTGTGTTAAGGAACAGGGTCACATCTACTGCTAGAATAATTAACTATCACAGTAAAATCCACAAAAAGTAGAATGTGTGAACTGAAAGCATAATTAACTTAAACATAATAAAATTTATCTGCAAATATAGGCTTACATAAACATTTGGAAAGTTGCGAAGATAATAGAAATATAGCAAATATCATTCCCAAATGCAACAACAATCCCAGCTTTATTTGGTAATTGTATTTTAACTGCTGAGAATAAAATAATATTCTTGAAGGAAAACTGTTTTTCAGCATGCTGTAATGCATTTTAGCCTTTTAGTATTTTTTCATTTCAAATGTGGTTTAGCAACGATGTTGCTTCCTTCACTAAAATAGAATAAAGCTGTAGACCTCAGACTTTTTAGTAGATCAGCATTTTTTCTTTTTCTAAGGTTTAAAGGAAAAATTAAATTATATTCTCAGCATGAAATTCCACTGAGAGTAGGAGAAGCTGATCTGAATTTGTTACCTATTATAAGTTAGGGTATATGACATCTCCAGTGACTGTGCCAAACCTGAGGCTATGTCCAAACCAAATTCCATAGAAAGAAAAAAATAATAATTTCTCTTCTATGAAGGATGTGTGGTGATAATTTTATGGAAATTAAATAGAAAATATTCAGGAAAATGTTTGCCTATGTAGGTAATTCATTACTGTTCTCAAATCATCTCATACATAGCAGATTGAGTTTTTAGATTGGAAGGCATGGATCTCAAAAGAAGCCTGAGAAAATGAAGATAAATCAACCAGACCACTAACTTGCATTCATTGCATACACATAATTTCCAAAATAATACTTTAAAATTACTTTCTGTGACCTTTTCTCTATTTCGTGAGTGATGAATTTTTCAAGTGGATGCCAGCGTATGTTAAATATATACAGTTGAATCAAGCAATTTTTTTTTAATGTATGATTGCTTTTAGCAAATTTTATTTAACTAAAGAAAATATCCTCCCTAGGATCCTACAAGATTGATTGTCCCTCTTAAGTAGCTTTCATTTTTAAAGTGGCACACACGGTCTTGGTCACATTGCACATATGCACTCCTCATTCAAAACAGAATGATGTCCATGCCTATGACAGACGCTTTGTTATGGTACAAAATGTACGCTTTTTTAATTCTTGGACTCAGTTGTCACGATTATCTGATCTGAGAATCATTGCAAGGAAATGCAAACAGATTTGTTCTTTTCTCAATAGTACTGAGTGACAGCTGACTCTTGCCATTACAGGCAACAGGTTCATGACCTCGGATAGTGTCCACTAAAAGTTGGAAGGTGAGAGGTGCAGCACTTCAAATGATTCCTCTCAGTCCCCACATCATAGAAGAGATGGAGATTTGTTCATTGATGGTTATTTCTGTATGTGAATCTATGTGAAGATTTCTGGATCAATAGCTTTAACAGTGGTAACTGCTTCCATTTACCTCTTTATCGCTTTGATTAAAAGGGAACCTATGCTAAAAAAATATTGGATGACTTAAAAAAAATGTAGTAATTTTACTGCATTTGCTACAAGATTAATATAATCCAACATAGTTTTCCTTTTTTCTGCAATGATGCCATTCATTATAAAAAAATAATTATTGTTAAATATTGTATGTGTACATGTAGAGAGGACAGTTCCAGCACAAAGTCCAAATCATGTAGGACATATACACTATGCAGCAGGATACTTGCGAGCTCTTTGTCAATAAAATTCATCACCAGACGAGGTGACAATCAGAACTACAACTATCCCTAGATCCGTATCTGGTGTTAGGTGTTATCTGAATGTCCTGGAGGAATGTGAAGCTGGGTCCAGTGGTCTCATTCTTCCGTGTTTCCGCCCTGGACAAAATGAGCTGTTACCTCCACACATGCAGGTGTAAATTGATGGTCTTTGTGCAATTAACATGAGCAATAAGCTTGTCTAGAGTCATCCCCATACGCACATCTACACCAGTGATGTAATGTAAAAAGTGGGTATAAATACGGCCCCTGTTTTGACCCCAAACTGGGACAGGAGAAGACTCTGCACCATACTGACAGATGGATTGACCAATTTGCTCCCATCTCCACCCCACCACGGGGAACGCCCTATAGGTAAGATTCTCCACCTGAGCCTATGCTGAGTGATACTGTTCTCCCCAGGTGTATTTTGTATTTTATATGGTAGTAATCATGATTTTACTTGGTCCTAATGCACTGTTTGTGCATTAGCGGGCTTATTGTACCACATAGCTGGGCTATCACGGACAGGTTGTCAGCTTTCAGTATCAGACCTATACAGTATCTCTCTGGTAAATAAGCCATAACTCTGCAGTTTTTTTATCAACGGCAATACCAAAAGAACTTGCAAATTTTGCTCTTGTAAATAAAACGTCATTATTCGTGCCCCCCCACTGATTTTGCTTGTCTCGAGTATTCTGTGTCGGCCTTAAGACTGGTTTTATTCCTTCTCTTTTCACAACAGTAAGCTAGGAGTAACGGTTACATGCAAATAAACTGGTAGGTTATCTTTTTTCACCTCTGTTTCATGGGAATTTGGTGCAAAAAGCTTAGACTACAGAATTCTTAGGAAATATTGGGTGAGTTTTATGGATTGCAATGCCAGAAGTATGTCAATAACCTAAATCTCCAGCCAGATTTCTTTCAAAGGCAGCAAGACATAGTAGTCTCATAGGTAATGTGGTATTTGAGTGATGTTGAGCATGGATAAAGAATGGGTGGATTAGAATCTGAAAAGAATGAAGTGCTTTGAAGAGATAAGTGATGGGTGGGGGGAAGCTAACAAGCCAGGAGCTTCAATCACAAAGCCTGGGCAATCCAACAGCAATAACTGGTGCAAGTTCCTTGCACCTTGCAGAGAGGAATTCCTGTTGCAGTAGCAAAGAATTTATAAAGGCATAATTTTCTTACATATTAAGATAAGAATAGTTTGTTTCCAAGACATGAGACTTTCCTATGTTATTACTAAGCACAAAAGACAATAAGGAATGAGGGTGTGATGGTAACTTTCACTCAGAAAGACACTACCTGTAATTTATGTATCTCTAATAACCCCCAAATTTCCATAGTCTTAATTTCAATAACATGAGTGATGGTTTTTTTTCTTGATCTCAAATATTTAAAAATATCTTGCCTAATTTACCTTATCACTTGACCTAACACTATTGTTCTTAAGCATATAAACTGGGACTGTCCAACCTCATGATGTCCATGTGCTGTGATGTTCAATATCTTATTTACCATCTTGTTCTTCCCATCCAAATATATTTTGCATTTTTAGACTGAAGAAACTCTATTACTGCCTCCTTTTATTTTTTTCCAAATATCATAATGACCTAGTAATCATCTATGAGATAGATAGCATCTATTTCTATATATTTATTGCTATACAACTGTCTTGTTTGCCTGTAACAAATAAATCAGTTGTCATCACTAAACTATCAGAGCTTTCTCTGACCTTTCATTGACTTTTGTCAATTTTTTGTCCAATCGGTTGTGCTTAAATGAAATACCAATGCTTACAGCTTGAACTAAGCATCTCTTTGATACCAGAAGGTCTTAGCAAGAGTGACCTCATTGTGTGTAGCACTGAGCAATGGCATTGTGAATTGGCAATATTATTGAAAACCGCTGATAACAGAAATAGAGAATATACAGCAACAATATTCCTCTAAGAAACTGATTTTGTAATGCACTGGAACAAAACAATGAAAGTATGAATCTATGCATAATACTCCATCTCTAGATTGGAGTAAGTTTATCAGAAGTGTAAGCACTGATGTTGCTCTACTTTCTGGATAACCTCAGTGGATAACAAGTGATCTAACACCTGTAGCATTAGTCTTAGCATATTTTCAAGAAAATATCATCAGTTGTTACACCTGACACTAAAACAAAGAAAACCGACTTTTCTGCTCATAGGTATTTATTTTACTCTGCTACAATCAAAAGAAATTAGTAATTATGAGAAGGACGAGACCTTATGAAAATCAATTGAAGACAGAACTGGAAGAAAACATTGACTTTAACGTTGTTTATGTAGGGAACCATGACAATACACAAGGTGTATAAAATAATACTTTCTGAATTTGAGTAGTCTGAGAAATTTTCCTAAATCCCTCCACTTAAATCCCTTATGATACTGGAGTACCTGATGGGATTTCTCCCTGCACAGGTTTTTCAGGTATACGTTGAGGATTATTTCTATTTTTATTGTGTTCTAAGTATATAGTCGTATGTTTCTTTGTGGTTTTCTTGTTTGATTGGTTTTTTTCCTCTTTTTTTTTAAAGTATCATTTTGTCTGTGAAATACAAAGAGCTTGATAATAGCATGGATGATTGTCACAGTTTGAGTCCACCCAGTTGGCAACAAAGCACCACAGAGCCTCTCTCTCGTTCCTATCCACCTCTGTTAGGACAAGGAGGAGAAAATAAAACAAAGGCTCAAGGGTTGAGACAAAGGACAGGGAGAGCACACTCACCAATTATGGTCATAGGCAAAAGACAGGCTCAACTTGGGGAAACAAAACCCATTGTTTGTTCCTGCTGCTCCTTCCTCTTCAGTGGGAAAAATCCTCACAGACCACCTTGGCGGCACAGTAGCATCCCTCCATGGGAAGACAGTCCTTCATGAACTTCTATCTTTCCACAGGCTTTAAACCTCTCAGTGACAGATACCTCCAACATGAGCTTCTATGAGAGTCATGGCCTGTCAGCACTATTACAGATTCAAAATCTAAAATGTAATAACTCACAAGTGGAAAAATATCTTTATTAGTTTATTCTTTTTTTTTTAATGAATCTAAAATGTCACGACCAGATCCTACAATTTCAGAGTCACAATTCATTACTGATGTTAAGAACACCAGTGGCAGTCTGTCCCATATTTATCATAGCAATTAGCCAAGAATCTGAAAAGTAAGATTTTGCTTGTTATTTGTTTTTAGGTATCCATGCACTAGGTAAGTTCTTATTTTATTCCAAATTGTTCTACTTATGTTCAGTAACAAGTACCAGCGACAGAACAAAGGCATGAGGGTGCCAAAAGAAGAAAAAATAGCAAAAAAAAAAAAAAAGGAGAAAAATTAAACAAACCTAAGAACAAAATTCAACTTTACTCAGAAGTGAAAACAGAACATCAAGATTTAGTATATTGAAAATATATAGAAATGAGGCTGAGAGGCACTGAAGTACAAATTTTAGGTATTTGACTCTAAAAACAAAAATAATGTCTTTCTGTTCTGGAAGGTTTTAAACCAATACTTTCTTAATTTACATTAATTTACATTAATGGGGGTACTGGTGGATGAAAAATGGGACATTTTGCAATGTGTGCTTGCAGCCCAGAAAGCCAACCGTATCCTGGGCTACATCAAAAGAAGTGTGACCAGCAGGTCAGGGAAGGGGATTCTGCGCCTCTACTCCACTCTGGTGAGACCTACCTAGGGTACTGTGTCCAGCTCTGGAGTCCTCAGCACAGGAAACACATGTATATCCTAGAGCACATCCAGAGAGTTTCACAAAACTGATTAGGGGGTTGGAGCACCTCTGCTATAAAAAAAGGCTGAGGGAGATGTTCAGCCTGGAGAAGAGAAGGCTCCAGAGAGACCTTAATGTGGCCTTTCAGTACTTAAAGAGGGCCTATAAGAAAGATGGGGACAGACTTTTTAGTAGGGACTGTTGTGACAGGACAACAAGTAACCAGGTAACCATGAGTGTCATGACTATTACTTTGAGAACTACCTCAATTGGTTTCTATCTATTTTGAATGTATGCAAGCATGAAAATGAGCATCTTTTTCCTCATATAGCCCATTTTCTCTCAGTAAGAGTATTTTCAGCCACAAATCACTAAAATTAAATGATTTTATGCACAGTTATAGTAACTTAAGGGCACATTTATCTGAGTAAATATAATTTGATTAGCAGATGCCTACATTCAAGTGAATCTTGGTAGATTCCTTTTATAGTCAACAGAAAGACTGTCATTTCAAGGTAAGGTGAATCATGCCCTAAAATTACAGGTCTATCAAAGAACAAATTTATCCACATTAAAAAGGTGCCCATTTCTTTCCACTGAGTATGAAGAGAAACTAGAAGGGCTAAATCCCCTGTAGGCATATAAACTGTAGGATTTCATGTATTGTTTAACAAATGTTAGATTTTTACTTTAGGATGGGATAGTATCTCTGTAGACACCAGTGGTAACTAGATCTCAGTTCAGATTTCCAATCATAAGTATTTAGGGTTGCTTCATATCACTGGACATCACAGAATGATTGAGGTTGGAAGTCATCTGGTCCAAAACCCTCAGCAAGGGTCATCTAGAGCCTGACTCCTTCTGTTTGCACCTCCCTGCAGGTATTTTGTATACATTGAGAAGATTCTCCCTGAGCCTTCTCTTCTCTAGGCGGAACAGTCCCAGCTTTCTCAGTCTTTTCTCATAGGAGAGATGCTCCAGCCCCTTAGTCATCTTGGTGCATCTTCCCAGTATGTTCTGGACCTAGCACTCCAGATGTGTCCTCACCAGTGCTGAGTAGAGGGGCAGGATCACCTTCCTTGACCTGTTGGCAATGCTCTACCTAATGCAGTCCAGGATACTCTTAGAATTCTTTGCCACAAAGACATGTTGCCGAGTTATGTATGACTTGATGTCCGTGAGGATCCCTGGATCCTTTTCTGTCAAGCTGCCTTTCTGCCTGGTGGTGCTGGTGCCTGGAATCATTCCTTCGCTGGTGCTGCACTTTGCACTTCCTTTTGTTGAACTGACATTAAATATATCAGCATGACCTGCCTTGGACTGGTAGATATGACAAGGGACCTACAAGAAAACTATGCCTCCCTGGAGTGGCTGTTGGGTGACAAGATGGAGGGCATCTTGAATAGTAGTCAGGGAACATATTTGAGCAACTGAATAGAGTCCCACACCAGCACCGGTTACACGATTTTTTTAGACACCTCTCTTTCACAGAGGCATATATTTTCAGGAGTTCCCATTAAATACTTTACTTATCTGGAGTTTTACCACTATAGGTAAGTAAAATAAATCCAACCATCAGAGATGAATAAGAAATCAAAATGTGAAAGAACTACTGATTTGTAATAAATTATAATCAGTCTAGTGAGTCAAATTATTTCTATTTAATAACATTCATAGGCATTGTAATAAAGTATACACATTCTATGCCTCTCTTCTAAAGAGTGAATATGCCATGAAGATAAAATTAAGATTAAAGGAATTGTTACAATTCTTTTTATGCAAAAAACAGAGTTCTATTTGGTGGTAGCCCAATTTATTTCCAAGAAAAAGAAAATGGGTCATTTTCACTAAATACTAGTCTGAAATGAATATAGGTGTGATTCTGTCAGAAACAAAAAAATCATTTTTGAAATTAGCTCTGGGAAATAGAAAATAAATCCAGTGCTACAAAAGTGCTGCTCTACCTTGATCTCCTCCTAAGGCCAGTGACTTGGCACCATTTAGACAGCATTATACACAGCATGTGTATTTCTGTGTGTAATAGTTCAAGTGCATTTCATGCTCAAAGTTAACCACTAAAAGAACAAGAAAAATCATATTATGTGTAAAGGCATAATGAGAACATGACTGTTTAATCATGACTTGAAGGAGTGAGTAAAAAAGGAAGAGAACTCAGCCAAGCCTGGACAAATATGAAACCTCACCAGCACTATGGTTCCTGGAGTGCCAGCTCACATACTGAGATTGACCACACAGCTTGGAGGGATCTGTGGATACTGGAGAATAGGCACAAGAAGATATGAACATCAAAAAAACGCAAGTCATGATCACTTTTCATTGTTTCCTAAAATAAATTTTATTTAATTTTTACAAAAAGCCTGATCTGTTCAAACCAGTCTCACTTGTATCAAAAGGTATTTGAAATTGAAAGGAGTGTAACTTGGCTAGGAACACCATTGAAGGCTTCTTGTCTTTTGCTTTTGTCTGCTAAACCAGTTAGAAATGCTATTTGAAAGAGATGAATAGACATACTAACTGGACACGAAAGACAAGTCGACACTGAGATTCACAGTCAAAAACCACAGGATTAGATAATATCCACAAGAAGAAACAATTTTCCTCAAACTCATGATAAAACATGGACACGGATGCAAAATATTGTGGTTTTTTCTGCATAAATGGTTGCAAAGAGTTTTAGTACAGATGAAAAACCAAATTTATGCCATATATGAACAAACACTTAACTGAGACATAAATGAAGTTAATATATGGAGTGTAACGATCAATATGTAGAATAACCAGAAAAGTACTGAGTTGTCTTCCTACCTTACCTACTATCAGGGATAGACAGTTAGATACCACTTCAGAAGCAATTTCATGGATTAAGTGGGTCATGTCCAAGCTGAACAATATCTTTAGTGTAAGCTACTACCTCATGGGGGCATGGTATGACAGTCTTACCCTTCCTCTTCAGGCTTGATTCTACAATTAAGGAGGACATGATTGCAGAGTCACTTCATTTCAAAAGATTGCAGTGGGCTACTAATGCAGCGAGGATCTAGAAAGAGCCTCAGGAAACAATCTGATGACATGCCAGAAGAGGGACCTGCAGGGAACCATGAGTCTTGTAAATACCCTTCTTTGGGTGAGTGATGCTAGACAGTTGACTGACCATTACCATCTTTGGATGGTCTACTGCTGAGCGAGACTGTGTCCTACAATTTGTCTTTAGTGTTTTGTCTGCTCTCATCTATAACACATCACTGTATTGATCCTGTCAAAATGATGATGGCAAATAGCATTCACCAGGAAGCATTGCACGTGATTTTGTGAAAATTTCGTGCTACTTTAGCTTCATGGGAACCAATGGCAATCACAAAAACTGAGCAGGGGAATAAATCACTACTGGTGAAACTGGCAGTAAAGTTGATTTTCCTGTTCCTCAGAAACAGTGAAGCAGTAGTGTTTGCCTTTGAAGTATTGATAAAAGCATTTAAAGGGGATTTCTTTGTTATTTTCACCTTCTAACTGTTTAAAGCTATTCTATTACACTAGTGGGGAAAAAAACCTGCAAAATTTTGAGTCCCACAAAGAGTAATTGGAGGAGGGTGGCAGTTGTTACTAAAAAGATTTTTCACTGAAGGGCTGAAACTACATAGTACAAAAAAGGAATTAAACTTTTCTGTGTCTTACCAGCTACAGTGCATCACTCCTGTCTGTTACAGACTACTTTTCAGCGCTTTTTTTTTTGTTTGTTTTCCAAGCAGAAAACTAGACTTTGTGATATGCCCTGAGTCACTGTCTTGTACAAGAGACTTTCTGATATTATGTTTGGTTATTTCATTTGAAATATTAAGTATGGCCCTGAAGAACTCCTGTCCCACGTGCCAACCTTTACTCTCCCACACTCCAAAGAAGAAAGTACTGCACTTCCTACCTAGTTTCCTTTCCAGAGTCCGATCACAGGTGATTTTATAGTTCTTTCAGTGAAGAAAATCAGTGTCTCTACACATTTATAAATTCTCTCCTCTTCTGGAGCATAGATTATGAGACAATTTAAGAATTCTATAATAGTTTAAAATATTTTAAATCTTTTTTGAAAGCTATTGAGCCCCTGTCCTGTAAAAGAGCTGAACCATAGGAATAGCTAACATATGGCAGAAAACATGTTATCACAGGAAAAGAAAAAAAGAATAATAATAACAAAAAAAAGGACTTACCTGGGGGAGCAAGGCAATGAGTCTCAGCTCTACAGATGATTTGACAAGAGAATAAAATGAACCAAAACTTTAGAAACTTTTCAT
>NW_010396022.1:0-4306 GCF_000710305.1 Buceros rhinoceros silvestris
GATCCCCTCATCCAGATCATCGATAAAGATGCTGAAGGGGACAGGCCCCAATACCGAGCCCTGAGGAACACCACTGGTGACCAGCCACTAGCCGGATTTAACTCCATTTACCGCCACTCCATTTACCACAAACATTTAACTCCATTTACCACGAAGAGTCTCAGCTCATTTAAGCACTTCATATGCATTTGCCTTGAAGTCAGTGGGATTGTGCACTTGAAACGCCGCAGTCAAACATGGTCAACACCAAAACTTCGAGTCTGTACGTGGAAATCCTCACATATCCTTTTGTTTCTAGAGTATTCTGCTACCACAGGTCCATATGGCCAAGCTGTTCCTCTAATGTGGCTGAATCAAGTGGATAAGAAATGCAACATGTTCCTTGGCTTAGAGTAGGATTAGCTTTCTTCATCGCACCAGTGTTACAGGGTTTTACAGCCTCTGCTCTGATTTGTTCGTGTAACTGTCTCATGGTGGGCCCTTTGTCCCTGGAAGACCCCACCATGAGACAGTTACACGAAGGAATCGTCTTTGTCCCTGGAAGACGGGAGTCCTCTCAAGCCTGGCTAGCTAAGGCGTACAAGCTTGCATTCCACGTCACATCTCCAGTTCAGTCTCAGTCGGGCCAGCACAGAGGGTCAACTTCTGTTCCCGATGTTCTTCAAAATCAGACACATCTGCTTCTGTGGCAGGTCTGGCTGCCTTCAGGGGAAATTCGAGGGGAATTTAGCCGTGCTTTCTCTGCCCTCTCCTCTGCTCTCACTAGAGAAAACAGTGGTCCTAAATCTTGCACCATGTCTGCTGGCACGAATGGCTGAGGTAGACGTGTAACTGTAAGGACAGTGAAGAAGATTTGCCTCCAGCTGTGGAGGAGGCGGATTGAACGCTGGCTGAATGATGACAAAGGAGTGGTTTTTTCCAGCGGGCTGCAGGGACTGCAGGAGCCAAGATGCAGCCTGCTTTCCCTTCTGACAAGAGGGATTATACTGATCAGACTGTGGTGGGAAGCTGCAAGTGATGCATGAGCGCTCACCTTATCTTTCTCAGGGAGATTTCGTGACGGCTGCAGGGCTTGTCTCAGCAAACAGCGGATCACAATATTTAACTGCTCTGCAGCATCCTGAGGAAAACAGGAAACCTCTGAGTTTGCCAGCAGTGGGGCTGTACACGGCACCTGTCAGCTGGGTTTCACAGGGGGGTGGTGGGGCACAGGGCTGTGGCTGCCTGACCCCATGCAGTGAGCGTGGGGTAGCAGGCCAAGTGTTTGAGGAGGGTGGCTGAGGAGAGGAGACAGCGTTAGGGTGGTGTTTGCCCCCGTGGTGGCCTGCTGAGGAGGGTCAGATCCATTCTTCCCACAAAGTGCTGTGCTGCGTGGACACACGCCTCTGGTCGCAGCAAGGGGACACGCTCACGACTCGTGGCTGTGCCTCCATGTACAACACTCTGGCAGCACTGTGGTGTCTCCTCTGGCTTTGATCCGTGAGGATCTGCAATGCTGTATGTCGAGTCACCATCTCTGGAGGCGTTTAAGGGCAGTGTGCATGTGGCACCTGCGCACTGTCCTGACATGGACTTGGCAGTGTCAGGTTTGCGGTTGGACTTGGTGAGCTTAAAGGTCTTTTCCAACCTACCCAATACTGCGTTAGCTGGGGTTTGAGATCTTGCAGGGTCCGAGCGATAGGAGCCGTGTGAAGAGGAAAGAGCCTCTCCCATGTTACAGTTCTTCCCAAATTCCTCACCCTGAGGCCTGGGGACTCACTGGGTGGAAGTTTCCTCACTCTCCCCTGGGGAAGGTCATGCTGGGGCTCATTCCGGCCCTTCGCCCGGAGCAAGAGGAATCCAAGTGAAACAGAGAATAGGCTGAAGCCGGCCTCTCCGATGGAGCAGAAACACTGAAGAGCCATGGAAACGTGCCGCTGTCAGAAGGTGACCTGCAGGCCCTGGCCCTCCTTCCTCGGGGGGTCCCAGGACGGCTGGCCAGCACACTGCGCCACCATGGAGCACAAGGTTGTGGTGGCTGTTTGGTGTTTTCTTCACATCCCTGGGTTCCTCCTGGTGGACGGCTGTGTTTTGCCAACAGCTGCTCCACGTCAGTAAGAAGAAAGTAAATAAACAAGCAGTCCTACCTTGTTCTGGTCGGAGCTCTCCTCCCCGGCACGTCCCTCCTCTGACTGACAGGCTGGGGAACTTCTGGTGGGATGCCGTTGGCCGTCACAGACCGGTAGTTTTTCCTCTTCTATCACATTTGTACATTTTCTTTTCTCTCTCCTTGACCCCTTTCTCAGGGAACGGGGAAGGGGTGATTGGAGAGAGGAATTGTCCCAAGGTTGGTCCCACCTCAGTGCCAGCCGGTGACATTTAGGAAACAAGCGTCAAGGTGCTTGGCATGCATACGTCACCTCTGGTGGTGCCCTCTGTAGGATAAGGGGTCCTTGATGCCCCAGCCGGTATCCCCAAAGCCATTTAACAATCGGAATCAATAGTTTCATGGTGTGCCCAAGACAGAGGACCCCGTTGTCGGTGCTGCTGGGCACCCGGGCCCATGCCTACACCGCCAGAAGTCATTTCTCTCTTGGGATAGAAGCAGCTCAGCAAGGTCAGTGCAAGGAGGAGCTGGAGGGAGCGAGGGGAAAGGTGCAGAATCACCTGGATTTGACATAACTTTAAGTGACAGCGTTGTGATTCACATGAAGGTGCAGCCTGAGCCTTTGGTTCCTTTTTTTTCCCCTTAGGGTGATGAAGAGCTCAGCCTTTTCTTCTGTCTCCTATTCCTTGGTAGCTGAGTGGTGGGACTGTTCCCTCTTTCACGATACCAAGAGAGAAAAAGTCTTATTCTTTTTTCTTCCAGTCATCTGCTATTCATATATTCTTGGACAGGTTGGAGAGGGGCATTAGCAACTCTTGTGCCTCTTGGATCTCCTGGAAAGGGAATGGCTCACCGAAGGCGTCTGTCGCAGTGACTCTCAGGCCACGCACGGGTCAGCTTATTGTTTCTCCCATCTGAGGAACAGTTTCATAGTTGGCCAAGACAGGATGAAGTGATTGAGTGGGTAGGAAATGATGTAGAAATGTGGCTGGAAGGTGAAGACTGCTTGCAAAGAAGGCGGGAGTGGGAAGGGAGGAGATTGTGGGGTCAGAGGGGCAAACAGAATGAAAGCATGAAAATGAGACAGCTGGAAGAACATCGGAGTTGGATTTGGGTATTGGAGGGGAGAGAAGGAAACTGCTGGTTTTGCCCATTTTGCATTCTGCCAGTGGCCTTCGGAGTCCTCGTAAATGCGAGTGGAGGTTTAAGAAGACAGTGAAGGTAGAAATTGCAGCGGGTGGGGTGAGGACATTTTTAATGTGCAGTTAAAGATTTCAACGGATCAGGTTAAAAAAAGAGAGAATACCAGTGATGAGGTGGAGGTGGTGATGGGAAGACAAGACAGCAGGGTGATGTGTATGTGTAGGAGGACTTCTGGGGTAAAGCCAGCGTGAGTATTTTGGCCTCAAGAGTAAAGCTGAGCTCTGAGTGCTGACACATTCGTTTGCTCAGCTCTGCCCGTGCAGCAAAAGGCTTCTCCTTCCCCTGATAAATTTGCTGAGTTGTGGATTGGTTTTGTGTTCTGGAGGCTACTTTTGCATTTCAGCATGGGGTAGGAGTGAAAGTTATTTTCCAACGGCTTTTGCACTAACCTGTGGTGTGACCTACAGCAGAGAGCTACAATTTAAAAATGAAGCTGATATTAAAAAACGATTCATTGTCAGTCCAACAAAGATAATGCTGTAATTTGACTTCTGTGTGTTCTTAGGAGTGCCCACACTTGCCGTGTTGGAGAAGACAGGTGGTGGCATGGGTAGTCATTAGCCTCCTGATCTTCGGTTATGGCCTTGTTTGCTCTGTCTCTGATGGCTTCTGGTCAGTGGCCCGTACGGCATGGAAACTGTGGCCTCAGTCCGAGCAGGCCACTGCCTGCTTCGTGAAAAGTGCTTTGAATACCGAAGACAGTTGAAGCAGAGGATGGTCTGAGGTGGTAGGTGTGATTCTGAAAAAGGGACGTTCCATCGCTCTGTGCCAAGAACACAGCCTCAGACCTTGCCTTATGTTACGGAGTGATTTGCATCTGTTGGTCGTGGTTGGGATCCAACCCTGAGTGTCCTCCAGGCTAGTGGGTGGTCTGGAAAAGATCTAAGTGGTTGAATACTTGCAAACTGGAGTATCTGCTGGTGGCTACAGATGGTTTGCCCTGCGCCAGGGCTGAAGCAATCCAAAAGGAGAGGAGACTGTGCAGTTACAGAAGTCATGGCTGTCATCTGGGCTTTC
>NW_010396022.1:4407-17372 GCF_000710305.1 Buceros rhinoceros silvestris
CCGAGACACTTGCACGCTGTAACTAAACACGCCGTGAAGTAGCAAGCTGAATTAAAAGACCTTCTATAAGAGCCCACGGTGAGGCAGTCAGGGAAGCACTCGATGTGTGGTCAGGTTAGCACTGCCCAAAAGCAGGTCTAAATATCTGCAGACCAGGTGTTTATTTATTCCCGTTGAGTTTGACAGGACCCAGTGCTGTATGTGCCTCTGCTTCATGGCCTGAACTTCTGCTGTTGAATCAGCGTAGTTTACAGGGGCTTTATGTGATGTATGTGGTTCGGGTTGTCTCTCCCGGAATGGGGTGCCTCTGAACCTTCAGCTTCCCTACCTGCCTCCCTTACAGTCTTCCTACAATATCCTTGAAGCTTTTCTGTGTGGTTCTAGGGCAGCAGCATGGCTAGGTAGGAGCATGGTTAGTCTGCGTGCGTAGGTGTTCCCTTCTTTTACATCAACAGTCCGTGGTCCTGTTCGGTTTAGTTTCTTTTGCTCGAGACTAGGAAATACCTGCGGAGAGTTATTCTGGCGGAGGTGTTCTCGAATAAGGCGGTGTGTGCACCAGGCAATGGCGTTGCAGTTTCAAGGCATGGATGTTTAACCTCTCTGCTGCTCTTGCATGGCGTGTGCTGGATGCACAGAGCTGTTTCAGCTTGCTGGAGACGGGAGCTACAAGCGGGCTCGAGTAAGACGAAGCAGTAAATGCTGTCCTTCAGACAGGGAAGTCTTAACACAGTGTTTACATCCTTCTTTCCTCCCAAACACACAGCGTGAGGCTGAGGTGGGGAGCAGCTGGTGTTGAGGAGATGAAGTCTCGAGTATTACCAGGTTTACCACATCTTTAGAAGCTGATCCAAAACCCATTGAGCTCAGTGGAAAACCGCCAATGACTTGAAGAGCCTCTGGACCAGACCCTTAAACCCAGCTCGTGCAGTCTGGCACGCCGTGCAGGTTTGTGCAGCTGGCTTATCCTTGCCCCAGTCGTGCCGTCTCAGGAAGCCGGTGCAGAGCAGCGTGTTAGCAGGCTGCGGGGACCACCCTCCAAAATGGCAGAGGTCCTCTTTTCACCTCGTCCTGTGCGTACCCAATAGCCTGAGCACATTTCCTGCCAAGCTGTGTCTTCTTTGCAGCTGGACATCTGAACCACCTTGAGCCGGTGTTGGAAACTATTACACTTTTGTTCGTTCGTCCTCCTGCGAAGGAAGTGAGAGCATGGATCTTTAACCCCCTGGAAATGATTAGAGATGAGGAGCACAAAGGAGGCCTTGATGCACATTGTGCCCCTAAGCCATGTGGTTCCAAGCTTTCCGGCTCCTGCTACTGACATGCCGAGCCAGGGCCCTGGTTTTTTAATTTTTCATAATGTTTTTAAATAGATACTTTTGCAAATGTAAACAGGCCCCACCACTGAAGGTTTCCAGCCAAATTAAAGAGTCAGGACTGGAAAAATCAGCCTTCTGAGAAAGGTCAAATTCGAGCAAACTCTGGGCTTCATTGGGTCCATATGTGTAAACTTCAGCTAACAGGGGATAGACCCCAGGCAGCACTCCCCTTGCAGAACTGAGCTAGCTGCGGAATGAAAGGCTGGAACCATCCCTAGGGCTGTCTGTGGTCTGAGCAGTAGATCTGAAGGAGAGGAATGAAAAAGGAGCCACGTCCTGACTCTTGCTTGCCTTTCCCTTCCGCTTTATCCCTTCCCTCTTAACAGGGAGAAAGAAGGCTGGGAAAGCAAACGTGCCGTGTGGCATTCACTCTGACTGCTGGCACGTAGACGTTCTTATCGGGGACCACGCTGGTTTAATAATCTCCAGCTACATGCCTATAAAAGCTTAATTTTGCTAGGAGGATGCATGCCTTGCAGCCTCTAATTTAATGACCGGGAAGGGTTTCTCCGCAAGTTGTACCACCTGCAGTAGTAATAGACACTGCCTGTTATTTCTTGGGCTGGATGGACATTTCAGCCAGCAGGGGAAGATTCAAGCCACCTACTGCTGCCTTTAATTTTTGAAAGATTATTTTTCAGCTGTAATGTGCCGGAGCTTGCCGCTAGAAGGAAGAACTGGTGAGGGTACCTCCCTGAAGTGGGGAGCTTTTGCTTAGAGCAGCGGATGAAGAAATATTCTTCCTGCCACCGCACTGTAATAGTGGGTTAGTTAGCAGGGAAGGCTTGGTAGGAGAGGAGGTAAAATGACAAGAGAAATTATGGCCTAAAAGCAGGATCCTTAAAAGGTATCATCATTATACAGCAATCCCCTAATCCCACCCCCGTCAGCCAACAGAAGCGCCAGGAGACGTGCAGCACATGTCAGCCAGCTACCCTGCCTGAAAGGTGTTATTGTTGCCGGTTCTGCTGCTTGGCTCAGAAATGTCTCTGCAGCTGAAGAGCTACAGGAAGAGAAGACAGAGCCCCATTAGGTAGGAGAATGCCAGAGGTGACACTGCGGTGCCTCCCCGGTGCTGGTACATCATTAAGGGTCCCAGGGGAGGGTAGGAGGCAGAGCTGCTTGAAGGTGAGACAGGCTGAGTTGCTCCTTAACTCATGCCTTTTCTCTGACGAGCAGAGGAGGTTCGCATGTGTGTGGTTCTGCGCTGTGACAGGAATCCTGAGAAGGGCCTGAAGCCTCCAGCTGCTGGTGACGGGGCTTTTAGATCGTGAGACGGAGGTCTCATTGTCATAGGGGCCCTGGCAGCGTCCAGTTAGGCAGAGCGTTGGACCGGGACTAATGGTGTCCAGCTCCATGGTGAGGGTGCTTAGGAGCTGTGGTGAACCATGGTGGTCTTCAGGGCAGGGCCAGCAGGTCCACGACGAGGTTCTGTTTTGGAAAGAGGCAGGAGAAGTGGAGTGGAGTCGTAGAATCATTTAGGTTGGAAAGGACTTTTAAGATCACAAAGTCCAACGTGTTTTCTTAAGGTTTTAATAACCAAAGGGCTTTATTAGCTTTTGTCTGTCCCTGGAGGGAGGAAGGGCTTGAAAGTGCTCCACAAATATGCCTGCGTCAGAGGTTTTAAACCGTTGCACATCTGTAATGCTACGGAACATGCCAGGACATCAGAGGCCTTAATGAGATTCTCCATCAGCATTGTCCTCTCACCGCTGTGGAAAGGGGAGCTAATGCCTCCCACAAGCCACGGAGACCTGCCAGCCCTCAGCGAGACCTCGCGCTTTATCCTTGGGGATAGAAACTGGAGCATGTTTCTTCAGAGCTCTTTTGAACGGGTCTGAACGGCATCGTTGCTGTGAGGAGCCATCGGGTCACTGGCCTGTGTGTGGGAATCCTGTTGGCAGGAGGCCGGAGGATATTACCTCTCTCGGTGAGCCTCCTGAGTCCTCAGGTCCTCGGAGGAGCCAGGGTTGCTTGTCACCAGGTCAGAGAGAGATTACAGAGACACTGATGTGGCCTAGTTTGTGCCTTGCTGCCTCGGATATTTGGTGTATGTATTTAACAGCCAGAGCGGTTAACAGCTGGAGTAAATTCTCAAGAGAAGTCCTCCTCGCGGCAAAGCTGGCTGATCTTCTGACAGATACCTTTGACTCTATCCCCAGTTATTCCAGGCAGTAAAGTTGTGAGAGGCTGAAACTCTGCGGTCGGGGGAACACACGAGGTCCAAGCCTATGGAGGTGTTATGGCAGCAACCCACTCCCACTCCCCGTGCACCGGCGAGGGCTCCCCAGCTTTAACAGAAGGAAAAAAGAGCTGCCCATGTCCCCGAAACCAGTGCTGGCTCTCTGTCCTGGATGTGAAAACAGCTGCTGAGACAGCCCAGCGACGATGTTCGGATTTTTGCACGTTTCACGGAGAATCAGAATAAATATAAACCTCCAAACAGATAATTAATTAGCCTTCCCCTGGCAGATAACGCGGTAGGAAATCCGTTGGTGGATGTCTGGGTGACCGCACTGCTTCTACAGCAGCCTTATTGTTTTTTGCTTTCTCGTTTCGTTGCAGATCTGAAGCCCTGGGTGTCTAATTTCACCTATCCAGGTGTGCATGACTTCTCGCAGCTTGCACTGGATGCCAACAGGAACCAGCTCATTGTGGGAGCAAGGTAAAGATAATCTTTTAATTAGTCCAGGGTGGCTGCTCAAGCTCATTCCCTTCAGGTTCTGGCTTCAGCAGCTCCAGCTTCTGGGGCCAGTCTCCCGCTCAAAAAGAAAGCTATCATCTATGTGGAGGCATTTAGACTCCTAGTATAATTGCAAAGAAGAGAAAATTACTAGAATTACAAAGAAAAAAAAAGCAAGCAATCAAAATGAATCAAAATGGCTGTTTAATGACGCAGGACGCTGGCACCTCCCCCGGTACCGTCAGTGACACGAGAGGTACAGTTAATCATACTGCGCCATCCTTCAGCCAGCACAGAGGTTGACTCTGGTTGATCTCCCATGACGAGACCTCCCCTCTGTCCCAGGTCCATCTAGGCGCCTCTGCGTAAGTTGTGGTGGCGATGAGAATGACTGCTCTCCTCTTGCTCAGAATTCACTCCACCACCCAGTCCCTTCATCCTGCTGATAGGGCCAGATCCTCACCTCGCGCGTTTCGGTGCAACTCTGTTGTTCTGGCCCGTTGTATATAGTCAGCATGTATTCTCCTTTATTGTTAAACATTATTTTTATTTAGGACGCCGTAAGCGGAGGGTGGAAACACGCAGGATGAGCGTAGGCAAGCGCTGGCAAATTTAGAGCTGCATTTGTAACAGGGAAAAGATCTCTGGTTCATTGAAGTACTATATGTCAGGAGTGGTTGAACCATGAGCCCCAACATCAACTGTTTTTATTGCCTAATAAACAGCTAAGACAACCCCAAAAGAAAAGAGTAGGTGTGGTCTAACAGATCGGTGTAAGTGTAACAGTCAGAATCAGATAACGTTGTGGTAGCAGTCTCTGCTGTTAACGAAAACGGAGCGAGCGACTGCTCTCTCCCCAGGTTACGCAGCATTAGGTGGCAGGGGGGCGAGGAGCAGAGCTGGAAGGACTCAGGAGAGAACACAAAAGAGCAAGATGTGGAGCAGACGGGGAGTTTTTTACTTCACGCAGACAACCCAAGTGTGATTTAACACACATTTTCTGCCTGTCTTTGTGCAGTAAATAATAACTCTTACCTTCCTGTAGCGGTTAAGATTGCCCGAGACCCTCTTGCTTTTCATACAGGAACACTTTAGTTTTCAAGCCACAGCTTTACCTGTGCTGGGAGCCTTAAGCAGCGCTTATTAATATGAATGACTTCAGAAGGGCATTGCTTTGGGGGCGGCTGCGAGCAGAGCCTTCTGCCAGGCATGGCACAAACACGGGCGCTTCGCTCTGAGGCGTTTGCGGTTTTACACGGCAGGTTTCCCCTGCGCGGACGCTGCTAAGGCTGACACGCTTCACCCCTGTTCAAACCCCAGCAACGCGTCCTCGAGGGAGGCTCTGTGGCCGCGAGCGTTCGTACGACGTGGTTAGACACGAGGCTACGACAGCGTTACCAACAGGGGAATGACAGCAAATTTGCCTTCCCGCTGGAAGCACAATTGCCTCGTGAGGAAGCAGTAACGTGTATTTCTAGAATTTGCCTGGAAAAGTTGGTTTTCCTGAGGCACTACCCACCCGACGGGGAGACCGCACGTTTTGATGGTGCCACGTGGCTCTGCCGAGCAGATCTGGGTGGAGTTAATGGAGGTGTAATTTCCCAGGGTGGGTTTTCTTTTTCTTTCCTTTAGTGTTGGATACAGGCTTGGTGCGGGGAAAGTGGGGAGTGTTGAGCCATTTCATGGAACAGTTTGGGTTGGGAGGAGCCTTTAAAGACCACCTCGTCCAACCCCCTTCCGTAGGCAGGGAGATCTTTCACTTGACCGGGCTGCTCGAAGCCCCGTCCAGCCAGACCTTGGGAGCTGCACCCCTCTTCACCATCCCGTTTCCACCCTGGGCGAGGTGACGGGGTTCGGTGCCTGAAGACAGGGGTGTGGATGAGGTCCTCGGTGCTGCTCAGCTGTGGGTGCTCTGAGCTCCTGGAGCTGTGCCAGAGAAATGGGAAGGGGAAGTAAAGCCTTTTCTGTTCCCTCCTTCCCTGATAATTCCTCACCTTGTTCTGGACTATTTTTAGGGGTGATTTTTTGAGTCATTAGTTGCTCGTGCACCATCTGCTTGAATTTGCAAATGAAACAATACCTCAAAGAGATGGGAGCTGTCTCAATCCATCTCCGCAGGGTGTAATTTATGAAACCTAAATTTAAATGTTAACCATGTTTAAATGTGCTACTGTAGATCATATTAGTAGTAACACCGGCTATTCTGGGGTTGTGGAAGGAGTTCGGGACCAGGGTGGAGTTTATAAGTACTCCCACTTCTCAATTTCATGGTTAACATCATTCTCTTAGGTGACAGCATTAGAAATTATTTCGGGCTAGCTCTTTCTGTCTCTATTTAAAACCGCTATGATCTCACCACAGCATCTCTTTGGCTTAGTTTATCCTGTGATTCAAAGCTTCACAGAAAATGCTTCCTAGAAGAAAAGAAGATCCTGGGGCTCACGAGGGTTTCAGGAATTGGACACAGCGTGTCTGAAACTGTAAGAAGTATCGAGGGCGTGCCATGCAGACAGGGAGCTGGAATAACACCAGCCTCCGGGTTTTAAGCTTTCTCCTTATCTGAGAGCCCTCCCCGAGTGACTGGTGCTGTCTGAGTGCGAAGCAGAGGAGTTTGATAACTCCGCTGCACCAAACACCTGCCAAGTCAAAGTCCCAGAAACAAAAGAACTGGTTTCAAAAGCCCACCGTGGTTTCTAAGCAACGTATTTACTTGTCACGTCATTTGTGAAATCCAAACACTTGCAAGTAAGGATATGAATAGTTTAGAACATTGTAAATCTCACACTGCCCCTGTTATGAGCCACATTTCATTAAGTATAAAAACACGCATTTCAAAAATTCATAGCCTTCATTTTGACTCATAGTTCGCCTGTTTTGGTTTTGTTTTAAATGTAGTGTTAGTATTTCAATGTACTGTTTTTCTTCTGTGAACGAGTGATTGTTTTGAAATATTTGCTGCTTTTTGCAGCTCTTGAGCGCATGTGATTGGTATTTGAGCTGATTTTAATGGGAGGGAAAACAATTTTCTAGACATTGTTATTACTGAGAAAAAACCTTGAAAATATTTTCACAGCAGTGATTTCACCTGCATGTCGGAGAAGCAGCGCTCTGCTTGCTCTCCTGTGCTGTAGGCAGGGTGCCCGGTCCCTGGGGAGGGTGGGCTTTGTGGAGGGGGTACATCCCACCTCCTCGAGGAGCCTCGCTCCTGTCTCGTTACTGGCCGGGCAGAGCCAGGAGCCAGTAAAGAAGTAAGTGATGATATGAAAGACCCTGCTTGGAGTCAAGCCAAAAGGCATGCTTCACAAGAGCTGCCTGGCAGGGAGAACATAAAAGGTTTTAAGGAGGGTGGTTCAGACGCCATGTGACAATCTGGCACAACAGCAAGCTGAAGGGAAACAGCTTGGACAACAGGAGGATGGTACCCAAACAAATGGCTGCACAGAGAGTGGCTGGGAAGCCCTCGGAGAAATATTTGACTTTCCCCAGAAGGGAACTGCAGGGGTGTCAGCTCGGGGCAGCAGCCTGCTGGGGCTGCAGATGTGAGAGGCATGGCTATGAGGGCTGGCCATTCGCAGGGAGTGGAGGTGTTGCTGCAGAGACCCAGCCAGAAAGCGTCACCACCAGAAGTCCTCTCAGTTCTGTCTGCCAAGAGGGCTGTCAGCTCTGTCGGGAGATGGGAAAGTATCGTCTCCCACGGCTGTCTCATGGGGAACTGCAGCTCAGAAGCTCTTACCACAGATAGAGATTACCGAGAAGAGCCCGGAGGTAGGGAGTAGTGAGCAAAGGCTGCATCAAGGGACTCAAAACAGGCATCCAAGTGCATGTCATTCGGGGCTGCCACACTTCTCTGTAATAAATTTGAAACTACTGAGGTGCTGGTGGTCCCCGTCTGGAAGTTCTGGTGGATTTGATTTTCATACTTGATTTAGAGCTGAACTGAATGTGCCTATTAATGCCAAGTAGAGAGATGAAAGAAAGGAGATACAGCTAGTTTGGGGAGCAGGGAAGGTGCTCGATGAACCTTTACGGGCTGTTTTAGGGGGAGCGCAGCAGCCTGGGCACACCCCTTCCTAGCCGTTACTGCTCCTGGCTGCATAAGCACTGAATCAACTCTGGAACACGCAGGCTTAGGAGCTGGGGGCTGAGTGGAGTAACTGATGTCCCAAAAGAGTTGCTTCAAGTTGCAGCTTGCAGAAACATGGCAAATTGTAAATACACTCTGGGACCCTCCACCAGCAGGTTTGGCACTCCGAGTTTATGGAAAGTCTCTGGTGTGTGATAGATTAGTCTGTCAGACACCAGGTTTCATGCAGATTCCTGGCTGAACGTAGGCTCTTTCCTGCCTGCTTGGCAGAAAGCTCCAGAGCGCTCCAGTAAAAACCTCAAAACCTGTGCTGCTTGGAAAATATGACTCTTACCCTTGGGCACCTTCAGTCCTGCCCGGATGGGCACTGCCGCTGAACCCTGAAGGGAATAAGACTCTGCAGACTGTGCTGCCTGGGCAAAAAGCGTTTTGCAAACCAGGAAATTCAGTGGCAGAAGCTGGGTCAGAGTTGATGCGCAGATTGGGAGTGCTGGGCTTGGGTCTGAACTCTGTCGAGAATACTTGCTGTGGCCAGCCCTTCCCGACGTTTATCCTCACAGGGCTGACTGAGCTGGTTCCCATGGCTTGCAGTAGTACCACACTGTCTTACGCCAGCTTTACCCCCTACTAAGTCACGCTTGGCTGAGAAATTACCTTGCCCGTTGAGGTGTTAATGAGGATGTGAAGAAGCAAAGAGCATGATAATGTTTTTGATTATATCCAGATAGTAGGAGGGTAGCTGAAAATGCTGCTGCAGAGAAAACTAGAGAAACAAAGACCCTCCTTTCTCGCTGTGATTTTTTGCTCTCAGACAAAAGAATGCTCTAATTAAAGTTGCATCCCTGTATTGGAGGCTGCAGTGGGCCACAGAACATGGTGATGTGAGAAAAAAATAGGAGAATCAGTCTCCGAAATTAGCAGACACTTTCAAAGGACCGTTGATGGGTTTTAAAGCAGCTGCCTGACCTGCATGGTGAAGAATATGGAGAAGGTGAGAAACCAGTGATGAGACATTGCAGCTAGTTAAACCCGTGATGGGAGGCGCACAGTGCTGCCTTTGCGCAGGGAACAAAACTGAGATTTAAGGTGCAGGTTTTATGCTCTCTGGTTGAGCCTGGGCTAGTTCAGAGGGACGTTGTCCGCTCTGATACTGTGCCAGGTGAGGTCAGCTTCTCTGAGTGTGGAGAGGTGCAGCCCCACTGGGTGTCTGATTCTTACCTGTGGAGATTGCTTTCCTCTGCTGCTCTACAAGGAGCCTGAATTTGCCGTACCCCGAATCTCTGCTGTCCCTGACTTCCACCCCTTGGGGAGGAGGGGAAAAGGTGTGGACAGGGAAGGATGGGAGGACAATTTTTGTAATTATGGGATTCTGGGAACTTTAGAGCCTGGCCCAAATTTTGTTCAATATGTTTTGGGGTTTTTTTCTTAGTTAAAATTCGTGCATTTTCCCTAGCACAGAATGTGAATTTTAATTAACTCTGAATAAATAAATAAAATGGGATACTGCAGCACTGGCAGTTGCTGGATCGAGCCAAAGCACAGCAGAAATTGCAGCTGTAGGAGTGCAAGGAGGCAGCTTCGCCCCAGGTGTTGTACAGGGAGAAGAGGGTGAGGCAGTGGCAGTCTCTGGTCTGTCGTCTTCGTTGGCAGAGAAAACAGCTGGTCCTCCAAATCACCCGCAGAGCAGTACCACCAGCCTCTCCGCAAATGCCCTCACGGTTGGGGGAGTGGGTGTGCTTTTGCCCCTCATCGGAGGGACCAGGCTTTCAGATGACCCCTGGCCAGTGCCTGCGCAGCCAGGGCTGTGTGAAAGGCATCCTGGCACAGCCCAGGCTGATCGGAGCATCCTGACACAGCGGATTGCAGGCCTGACTGGAAAACTACCTCATATTCCAGACAAAATGAAAACGGGTGATACCCAATCACAGAAGCAGCCACCCACGAGAAACTCACTTGCTTTGGTACACACCGAGAATAATTAAGTTTGAAGATGGTATTTTGGAGAGTGGGGTGCGAGCAAACACGAGGTCAGGATGTTTTGGCAAAAGCCTTGGAAGCTTGGACCTAACGTGTTCCACAGCATCACAGGACGGGGCTGCAGAGCAGTTTCCTTTTGCAGTACTGCAAATGCTCTCTCTTGCTCTGGTTAAGTTGGTTAAGTCTGGTTGAGTTGGGGATACGTCGGGGTTTTTTTTAGGGATCACCTCAGGGACTTGCGTATCCCTTTACACCCAGGTGTTTAGGTGCTAGGGCTACTGTGCTGTGCCACTGCAAAGGTATAAAAACCACAGCGAAGAGAAGGGATTGGTTGGCAATAACTGAAGCTCACCAGCCAACTCCATCTGTACTTGCATATAAGTCATGTTGAACTCCTCCAGATTCTGAGCAAAGCCTGACGGAGCTGGGTATGTTTATCAGCCGCGGCAGGCATGTGGAGGGGCTGCCAGGGAGTGTGTGAATGATAACCGGTATATCAGAAGAAGAGGAGTTTTACAGTATGGCTTGTTGAAAGCCCAACTCAGAGTGATGGGCAAACAGGAGATCAAAGGTCCCCTTGTGGCTCAGGGCCCTATCAAGGTGCTCTAAGTGCTTGTGACTCTGCCAGCTGGGTGAGAGGGAGAGAGAACAGCTGTCAGCCGCGTGTCAAGAGAGAGCTGAGGTGGCGTGTGGGATAGTACGTGATGGTCTGAGAGATGGACTCACTCTTCCAGGAAAACAGGAACAAACCCACACACGAATTTTGAAAATTTGGCTCAGTTTCCATCTCCGAGGTTTTGAAGAGACTTGTCTAGTGAAAGAGAGTGAGGAAAATGTATCAAAAAAAAAAAAAACCAGAAGGAAATTGGCTCGCGTTTTATAAATATGTTCAAACAATTTTACCAAAATATCCCACTCCTGTTCTCTGAAGTGTGTGCATAAGGCCACCCTCCAGAAAGCAGCTGGTTCAAGGTGACTCAGGAGCATAGCAAGCACTGTCACCCCCAGCCAAGGAGGTGGGATCACACTGGAGCGAGCCTTTGCCTCTCCTGCCCTGGGGACAGAGAATGGCCAGAGACAAGAGAGCCAGTTTGCTGCTCCCCTTGCGAGCTGATGGAAGAGGGGACCCGGCTGTCAATCCAAGGGCCGATCCCCTTCCTGCTTCCCCCTCCCATACAGCAGCCATCCATCTAAGTCTCTGAATATCCATCTAAATCTCTGAACATTGGTAGAGCCCAAGGGCGTACAGCTCCTTTTTGCCTCTTTCGCCTCTTCCTGGAGTTGTCCCTGAGTACAGAGCATCCAGCCTGAGCAGATGTGTGCCATGCACCCCATGCCCTTAAAGCTGATGGTAGTTCTTCTCCATTGACTGGAATATAGAGGATTTGATTGTCATCCTTATTTCCACTGAGAAGTCCTAAACGGGCCTTCAGTGGCAACCCAGAAATGATGGCTGGGACCCTGGCATGGTCTGGAAGCTGCTCGCACAAGGAGCCTCTTCGACGCGGACGCTCCTCTAGCTCTGGCTGGATTTATCACTGAGAAATGTTGCTTTGGGAAAAGCAATTGCTCATACAGCAACTGCATCATATTACTCTGTGCCATTTAGTATGATTCTCTGTTGAACATGTATTGATTTTTAAGGAAGAATGATGTACCGGACAAGTTTTAATTCAATAGAAACAAAATTACTGGTGAATAAGGATCCAGCTTATGAGGGAGATGCTGGCTCTCCACCTTTTCTCCAGCGTGTGTGTGCCAGGCCCTTCAAATGAATCACTGGAGATGGATTTGCAAACGGATCATCACATCACACCCCAGAGCAGTCGTGTAATTAACTCCTTCTGAGAGCGGGGCCAGAATCTGCCTTCAGGAGCTGGGTTTCTCGGGACGGGTGACTCGTTCAGAAATGCGGATAATCATCTGAAAAGTTCAGCCACAGCTGGACCTGCGTAGAGGCACTGTGCGTTAATCTAGCATGAGATTTGGGAGCCAAGAGCCCTGTGGTCTGATCTTGAGTCTCTCTTTGATTTGCTGTGGGCTTTGGAGAAGGTTGTTTAACCTTTCTCTGGCTCATTCTCTCCAGTAGTACAAGGGGGGAATGATTCTAACCAGCTCCCAGGAAGTCGTGAAGCATGACTAAGCTGTGTTTGTCATGTACTGTGGAAGTACAAAGTATATCTAAGGCCTCCAGGAGCAAAGATAGGAAGAGCTGACAGGAGCTGCTGGCTCCTAGCCCGAGGCTCAGCCCCAGCACATGGCTTCCAGGAGTGCCAGAAGGGAGCATTAGGTTTGTCACATGCATAATTCTGTGTCTTGTTTCGTATCACCCAAAGGACCCAGTTCTGTTAATTATTTTTCTTATTATCTACGCTGTGACAGTTGTGAGTCCCTCTTGCAGACCTGGCTCCTGATTGCAGCACAATCCCCCGCTGAAGAGGGCGAGCGGAGAGGGAGGCGCTGAGCCCTGGTCCCTGGGATCCAGTGACTGCACACGAGGGAATGGTTCCAGGCTGCACCAGGGTTGCTTCAGACTGGGCGTTAGGATGCATTTCTGCACCACGAGGGTGGTCAGACACTGGGACAGGCTTCCTAGAGAGGTGGCGATGCCCCAGGCCTGTCACCGCTTAAGAGACATTTGGACAATGACCTTAACGACACGCTTTAACTGTTGGTCAGCCCTGAAGCGGTCAGGCAGTTGGACCGGGTGGTTGTTGTAGGTCCCTTTCAACTTAAATCAGATCAGATCTGTTTCATTCCACTCCACTCCACTCCACTCCACTCCACTCCACTCCACTCCACTCCACTCCACTCCACTCCACTCCACTCCATTCTATTCTATTCT
>NW_010396022.1:17509-24128 GCF_000710305.1 Buceros rhinoceros silvestris
TCCCCTCCACTCCACTCCACTCCACTCCCCTCCACTCCACTCCATTCTATTCTATTCTATTCTATTCTATTCTATTCTATTCTATTCCATTCCATTCCATTCCATTCCATTCCATTCCATTCCATTCTATTCGTGCAGGGAACACTTTCCTAATAGTTTCACAAGCCTTCTTGAGTCTCCAGTACCTCGCCTGGGCTGGTTGGACGCCTGTTACAATGCAGTAACAGCCCCCAGAAGGGAGAGCACCTCTTCACTCAGTTCTCATCAGCTTTCCCTAAATGTATTTTCTTTGCTTGATCAAACATTATCATCAGCCTCTTTTGGCTTTGTTTCTACTTGCAGGGTAATTGTCTGCCTACAAAGAGAGGGGGCTGGAGATAGCCTGCCCTGTAATGAGGGAGGGGTGAGCTTCTCACATCTACTATAAGGTGCAGGCAAGTAGCAACATGCAAGCGAGTGTACATGTCTTGTGGTGATACAGTGAAGCTGAGGCAAGGCAGCACGTTGTTGGTCTCTGTGTGTGCGTCAGAGACCTGGGAGGTGCTGGTAGTGGTCAGCGTTAGGGATCTTGTGGCTCCTGGTTTACTAGCAGGGATTGTTCTGAAGCACAGACAGGTTATGTCTTACCTGCTTGGGATATGTGGAGGGGAACAGAGTGGTGAAACGTGAACAAACCTCGCTCATTTAAATAGAAAAAAGAAGCTGAAGCTAGAGTAGCCTTTCAGGCCATCAACTGCGTGGATGTTCCTCCTGATCCACCACAGCAGAACTTGAAAGCGTGCTCTCTTTTAGAAGGCAGCACCTTTTTAATGAGCCAGCACAGTGCTGAGAGATGTAGTGTCTGAAAAGAGGCACGGAAAAAGAGGCTTGGACAAGTGTCTGCCACCCTTATAATTTCAGAGCACCTCAGAGGAAGGGAAGGGTCTCTGCTGTTACTCAAGCACTCTTGCCGTGTGGCTTCCTATTGGAAAGGCTTGATTTATCTTGTAGCTCTGTTGCTCAGTGGCACCGCGGATGAAGTACTTTGCCTCCCCTGTAAATCGCTTCAAGGCCAGGCGATGTGTGAACAAGTGCACGGGCATCATGTTGCAAAGTTCCTCCAAGGTGCGCCTGGCTACGTGGAATGAAGACTTAGTGAGCAGCTTTCGCTTGGGAATGTCATGGCAAGCAGATTTAAGTGGAAGTATTCTTCCACCCTTTCTTGACACGCTCTCAGTCAGCTGCTCTCCTGCTGCTCTGGTAGGTACACTTTGTGGTACCAGGCACAGTGATCACTCAATCGTTTCACAAGGCAGCCAAATACAAATTATGAAGCCAATTAACAAATACGTTCATCTAGGGGACTTACATTGCAGCTTGGCTCTGTTCATACGCGGACTAGCACAGAGGGCTCGCTTTGGGAAAGTAATTCCACCTCTACAGATGTGCAGACAGCACTTCAACAGGTCTACACGCTGCGCCTCAGCTGCGGGGACGACTTATTCTCCCAACCAGGGTGCAGACTCACGGACCAGGAGATCAGCTCTGGTCGTGCTGTAGATACACACGCTCTGTGATGGTGGCTAAGTTGCTCAGTCTGTGCTGTAAATTTAAATGAGAATGAAGTCTCTTTTTCACTCTTCTGGTTGTATTTAGAGGGCAAATTCTTCCAGACCAGTTTGTATAGAGCAGGCGGGTCTTGACAGCAGCGAACTTCATATACCTGAGCTGGGGGATAATATCCCTCTGCCTGCCGTCAGAGTTGACTGAGAGAGCTTGTTAACTAGGCAGCTGCTGCGAATCAGACATCAACCCACTCCGTGTCCTAAAGCAACAAAACCGCAGTCTCGGCTAAGACGCCGGGGTATTACTGTTCAACATGGGCTTTTTCAGGAGATGCACTGGTGTTCATGGATAATAAGGTTCATGGTAATAGTAACAAGCAGTTTGAGGCATCTTTTAATGCACACAGTACCATTTGTCCCAGCGTACTTAGAGGAGCGTAGTCCCTCGCTCCGGAGTTGGCTGAAGTGCAGCCAACTGACATCAAACAAAGCTCATGCTTTAACACCACAGAGGGAACTCGTGTGACCTTCTAGGACAGAAAGCGGGTAAGAAGGTTGTCCTCTCCCTCTGAGTTTGTGCACCAGCTTTTGTAACGGGAGAAGGAGGTTGTTAGAACAGCTGGTTGCACAAGGCGGTCGCTCTGCTGGCCTAGTGCAGATGGGCTCAATGTAAGAAAAGAGGAATTAGCCAACGTTCACCTACAAGACAAAATGGGAGAAGGCAAAAGAAGAAAAATAAAAGGCCAAGTAGGCACCTCATCCATTTGTGGAGACGTATGTGTTCTCATACATTTCTTAATCCTGCTCTTTCAGCCGCTTTAATTTATAGTTCAGCAAGGTATTAAACAGACATAACTTCAAAAACAAGCAGGAAAAAGGACACAAATGGGGCAATTCTGAGTGCAATAAACCACGCCTGTCACTCGGAGACCTTGCTCATTCTTAGACTGAAATTGCTGTTAAAATGCACTTCATAAAACGGCACTGTCTTATTCAGCAGATCTTTCCCCTTGGCTTTTTGCCCCTGGAGTAGCTTTCCAGAACACGTATGGTTAAAAGAGCCTGTTAGTAATGAAGGATTAGTCAGTTCTAGCTGGGCAGGTCAGCTGAAGTCTGGAGGTATCTCTGGTAGCCTGGTCTGCAACCAGTGTTTGACTTACTGCTGATGAGATGTGAGAAGGATCAGGCAAACAAAAAGAAATTGCCAGTGGCCTCACCAGGGGAGGCAAACCGAGGGAAGATGCCGAGAGGCTCTATTTTCCATAAGAAGGCCACAAGGTCACCCTTGGAGAGCCGAGGTCAGTGTGCCGCCTTCGGCAGATCATGTAAAAATAATGCTGTTTGCATTAGTGCTCCGCTCCTGCCTGGTTCAGCTCTCAGCCACCCGAGCGATCTTCCCGTTAATGCTTTGTCCAGCTGCCACACCGCAGACCCTGAGAGGACAGAGACTGACCTTATTTCGACGGACACTACTCCTGTCTGCATCTGTTCTGGCTGAACGCAATGAAAAGTGTGTCCTTTAGGTATGTCTCTTCCATTAAAGATGTTTTGGTTGAATTTGCTCTGCAGTGCTACCAGGGAAAGAAACCTAATATTAAATTTTATTACTCAGTCAAACTGTCCAGCTTTTTCAGGACTGAAACAAGGAGCTGGAGTCTGCGTTATAAGACTTCCAAAATCAATGCATTTAAATAGCATGCTTAACAACAGGGTAGCGACTTCCAAGTCCTTAGTTAGGAGAACTTTCTCCTTAGGGTGTTGTAAGATTGGAGGCCGGTGACATGCTCACCTGTTCCAGGAGAAGGCTTATTCCACAATGTCTCATGTCCTGGAACTGCATGAATATTTTGGCGAGAGCAGCATGTGCTATTCTAAGGGAGCTGTCAGAGCAGTCACTGGATGGGAGTTTATCTCCCTTTTTGAAATTTGAGCTGTAGGTAAGCCAGGTGCCTCTGGTCTGCGGCGTGCACTTGCAGGACAGAGTATCTAAGTCTGTAGCTGGTGCTAAAGAGTTGGTCACAAGTTGCTTGGGAAGGTGCCCAGCCCTTGGAGACAGAATAGGGTTTCAGGCTGTACCGAAGAACCGCTGGATCTCCCGTGACAGGACTAGGAGAGAAGATGGAGGTTTTGTATGCCTGTGCACTTCTCTGCGTGCTTACCGGAGGTGTAATAATTACAGATGTATTTTGTTCGGGTGTTGCTAACGGGTCTCAATCTTTGGGTAACCAGTCCTGGTGTGGAATAGGATGGTGCAAATCAGAGCTACACCAGCTGAAGGTTTGGTACCAGGAGACTGACCAGGTGTTCCCCATCATCCTCGTCCTTCTTTACTGGCAGTCAGCAGCAGCTGAGGCCTTTTGATTTATTTGCAGAACCGGGACAAAGCATACAGGCAGCTCTCTGATCATGACTTAGGTGGTACACCAGTCAGAAATAACCGAAGGAGGAAAAATTGCTCAGCCTTGGAGTAGTCATTGTGACCCGGTATGAATCTCTTGTATATCATTATGGGTTCAGGAACGTTTTACTCCAGACTTGCTCAGCACTTTGTTACGAGGTTCACTAAGGCGCTGAAGAACAAGGGGCGTATAACGGTTCCTGCGCTTTGTGGAGAGGTATCTAAGAAAAGCTGGTTGATCATGGAGATGAATGACCACCAACTATGACTTGCTTTTATAACTTTTCCCTTCTTTCTTCGGTAGCCTAACACTTTGTGTTTTTCTGCTTGTTCACGCAGGAACTACCTCTTCAGACTTAGTCTACACAACATTTCTCTTATTCAGGTATGTTCCCTTTTTACTCTCTTGTTTTGTTTGACTTGCTACTGAATGCTCTGCAATATTTGACGTACCTTTTCAGAAGGCTGCATAGTGTAAATTTGCCCAGAGTGATGGAGCAGGGAGAAGACAAAGTCACAAGCCCATGTTTGTTCCCGCTCCAACAATAAGGCTGGGAGAAGGGCTCTTCCCCACTGGCCCGTTTGGGCAGCGCTCTGCTCTTGATTCTTCAGTGTTTGGGTGGTAACAGGATCTGCCAAAAACATGGCATCTTAAGGAACAAAACATGCAGTGTGACTGATACAGGCTTGAACACAACAGTCGATAGAAACCCTTGGCTTTCATTAGAGGAGATGCCAGCAGCATGTAGGAGAAGCTTTTACTATTCTTGTCCATCATTTTGAGCTGTGGTTGGCCTCTGTGAACGCCGATTGCCGAGGAGCTGCGTTTCACTGGATGCGTTACTAAAACCGAGACTGGACTTGCAAGCATTCAAGAGGCAAAATGGCTTGAAAAATGTTTCTTACCCATGGCAGAATGGAGGCAAAGCAGCTAGAGTTTGAAAGGGCCTGCAAATATCTAGCAGTATGAGGAGTTTCCTCCCGCTGCACTGAACCTGGAATTGAAAGAGGCAGCAAAAATTGTTAGTGAAAACCCCACTTGCTTATCTTCCAATAAATAAATAAATGCTTACGCGCCGGGATATTTACCGTCTTCTGCAGTCGCTGGAGCACCAAGGATGTATTCAGCGTTTTCCAGGCAGATCGAGAGGCCTGCCTCCTGCACCTGACCAGGCAAAAAAGCCGTTGGAGCAGTGTTGTCAGTCATTCTGATGTGCACAAGCCTTTTGCTGTTATTAAGAGTTTCAAGTTTAGCTGGAGAGAAGAAAAGATGTTTAATGGTTGTGAAATGCATTGAATCTTCCTTTAAAAGGAAAACAAAGTCCAGAGCTAGCCAAGGGAGCAGTAAGGAGCTCGAGAAGCTGATACTCCCATTTGGCAGTTGTTTCCCTTTGCAGGAGACGTATTAGCGTGGCTGGAAGGCTTCCAGCGAGCCCACAGGAGAGGGAAGCCTCTGTTGTGGTGTGAGGTGTCATACCTTCTGCGGTGCCTCTTACCGCGCTGCCTGACGCAGCCTCTTGCGCTTGGCAGATGAGGGATGCCCTTCCATGAAACCCGACCGTGAGGCTGCCTGACACCCTCCTGAAGTGGGGTTTGGCTCGGGCCCCTTTCAGCACAGCCAGTTTCCTTTCCTACGCTGCGAAACATGGGAAGTCTCCTCCTATGGCACTGGAGGATGCTGTGGGATCTCCGGTTAATATAATGAGCTTAGTTTGCTCCTGCTTTCTGGGTGTATCCGGTTAGTTTGCCAAGACTTTTTGCATGACAAAGAGAGCATGGAATTATGTTGACACACGTGTTGGGAATGATGGAAGCGATTGTTTCCCAACCTAATGGTTGCCTAAGTAGCTGCTTGGCTTGTGTCCATAAAGCACATGATGCAGCTTAGAGGCAACCCCTCCCACCTTCCCTTTGCCCGTGCATCATTTTAGAGATCAGCTCAGATAGCGGGACAAGAAATGGAAGGAATTTGCAGTTGGTTCTGTAGAGGGTGAAAGTGCAGTTTAAGTAGTAATCACTGTGCTAACTTGGGTCAGTTTGTATCTAAGCAAAATACAGTGTGGATCCTGTCAGGCCTGATTTGGGGGTGGTATGTCATCTTGAGATTGTGGCCTGATTTATTTCTGCTCATGGGACTTACTCTTCAGGTTGCCAGCGGTGCTAAATCTGCTTCAGGCCGCAGGGTTGTGTTGACAGACGTCAGCTCTCTTGCATTAGTGCGTCCGTAAGGTGAGGGCAGAAATATGAGGAGCACAGTCTACAGACAGCAGGATGTGCTGGTGGTGGGGCAGAGCCTGGCAGCGTGAGGAACGTGCCTCTCCACGGCAGAATTAGGTGAAGTTAAAGCTGTTTCAGCCCTATCCCCAGGCTGCGCTGTCCTTGTGGCGACAAGGTGAGGGCATGTTTCGGCCCCACAGCTGTCGTGGAAAGGAGAGGGGGCCGGGGTGTTCCTGTGAAGGAGAAGACTTCTCATTGTCTTTTCAGCAAGGGTGGCAACAGCCTCTGGCAGGAGCAATATCCCTGTGCCACTGCTTGCTAGCACAGCAAATTCAGGGCTTTAGCCTCTCATTCTGTAATGGGTAGGTTTACTAGCTCAGGCTGCTTCGTGCATGTGGCGGTTATCCGTGGCGGTTATCCGTTCCTGAACCAGAAAATGAGTATTTCCTGCAGTTCAGCA
>NW_010396022.1:24247-26248 GCF_000710305.1 Buceros rhinoceros silvestris
ATTACTTTATTCATTGCTTTCCAATGGGAATAAATTCTATTTCCGGATTATAATCCCCTTTATGAACATTGTGTGTCACAAATGCAGTGTTGAACTCCCTGATTGTCGACAGGTTTTCAGCTCCCAGGCTGTAAAAGGCTGTGCTCTCTCCTTCTACCTGTACAGCTCAGGATGTGTCAGCTGTTGGACCATACGTATGGCACAGGGGTCATTTCTTTTCCTTTCTTCGCTCTCAGATGCTCTACCATGTTCTGCAGTTTTCTCCCCACTTTGTATTTTCTGCTGGCTCAGCTGGGGTTGTTTCTCCCAGACCACAGCTCTGTGCTTTTACATGGGAACTAGTGGGTGGAGCAGATGCTGAAGCAGAACAAATGAGCAGAACTCATTTCCTGCTCCGCAGAACAAAATGCCCCAACTTCTCCAAGATTTTCCCCCTCTCTCTCTCTTTGTTTCTGAAAAGTGTTTCAGAAATTCCATTTGGGACCTGAGAAACCTTTCACCAAATGAGCTTTAATTGCATGGGAAACCGTGGTGGTGGTGGTGGTTAATTTTTTTGTGAGAAACTCTTTTGGCCGAACATCAATATCCGGAAGGAAATTGAGACCTAGGCATTTTGGGGATCTCTTGTGATTTTGTCTACCTGTCTTGCTTCCCAAAATCAAGGCACATTGTTAAAGAATTTCTGAAAATCAGGGTCTTGAGATGCCCCAGGTGGGATATCAGAAGCACCTGTTAATTGTGGAAACTTTGGCCTGTAGCATTCAAATTCTTGCAGCAGTCAAGAAACAGTTTTAACAGAGATACCATTCCCTAAATCTTCCAGCATGTCTTTGCAACAAAGTCCCTGCGACACGTTTCACCTCCATCTCTAAATGGTCCTCTTGCACGCGTTGTAAGCTCTGAGTATTGGACGCTCCTTAGAACACGTTTTGCACAAATGATGTGCACTTGGAGCGCTGCATGAGTCTGAAACGAGGCTGGCTCCTAAACTGCAGCTTTCGCAGTCAGGCCACAGAAAAATCTGGTTTGTACTGGAGTTTGTCATTAATAAAGTAGGTGGCAGGGTCATTTTGAAAACTTAAGCCTTGCAGCAAATTTTTAAAAATGCAGGACGCTGATTAGGACTTCTTAGCAAGGAATGCTGCTCTCTGGTGAGCGTTAAAAGCAGGCTGCTTGGCAGGCACTTAATAAACGCCAGGGCAGTGCCTACCCCCTGTTCTCCCCGATTGTACCTGGAACTCGGAGTTCTCAATCGAACTGAGTGGCAAATCATTTTCCAAAAGCTTTTTGGGATGCCAAGATTTCCAGCCTTTTTGCACTGAGGTGAAAACACAGTGTGTTTTGCAAAGTGTGAGGAGGGGTGGCGGAGATTAACTTGGTTTTTCCCCGTATTGTTGAATGAAATACGATAAACGGAATCAGTGGGGAGCGGTGAGCGATCTCGTTTACCGTATTCAAGCATTCTTCCCTGGTGAAAATACTTCACTGGGGAATTTTAAGGATTCAGAATATGTTCTCAAAGCCCTGTTGCTCTTCAGAAAACTTACAAACAATAGGTAAATCCGACATCCCCAAGAGAGGCGGGATAGGCACTGGATGGGGCTTGGAGAGCCTGATTTGTCCCGGGCAGCATCTGCCCACAGGCGCCTGAGGGGAAGCTGCTCCGCCCGGTGTGTCTGCCTGGCGTTCGTTCGCTTGCCTGTGAAATGCAGATCCCGCTCTCCTTTGTCAAGTGCTGTGAGTTTGGTCAATAAAAAGAGGTAAAATTATTGCATTTTAGATTTGCTTGCAGAAACAGCCTTGAGGCAGAGCCATTCCCATTTTTCAAAATACCCCTTCAGACATCACGAGGACCCTAGGCATTGATATGCAGCACAAACCCGAGGGGGCTCAGAAGCTGTCTCAGTTTTGCTGAAGATATTTATTTCCTCGATTCTAGGTGGAGTGCCAAGATTATAATCCAATGTAAAATCCCGTTTGGGAAGTAATTTTGGGAAAGAG
>NW_010396022.1:26365-27353 GCF_000710305.1 Buceros rhinoceros silvestris
GAATGCTTTGCCCATCTTTATGTACAACCGAGCAGCCCGACAGGAGCTCCCGTTTGGAAATGTTCTGGAACAAACTTCGCTTTCCAGACGTCATTTTCTTGAAAGCAGTTTATTATTTGTTTCTTGCAGATTCCCAGATACGTCTTTGACTGTATAGTACATATTTCTAGATAAAACATTTATTTCTTTATTTTTAGGCCAATGCAGCTCCCTCATTTAAAAACATAATCAAAACCTCTCCTGGAGCAGATGCAGTTTTTAATACGTGGCTCGTACCTGAGTTATGATTGTCACATATTTTATCAGCACGCTGCATTTTTTATTAACAGATTAACATATAAATCTCCTCATAAATCACCTTCCAAAGCTGCACCTAAAACCTCTCGCTCTCAGCCTAGATGTTTAAAGCTATTCCATAATAAAGCTTATATTGCCTGAACAAACTTTCTGGCAAATTCAGCTCTTTATTCTTATGGTTTCAGGGTCCCTGAATACACCTTTCCTTAAAATGACTTCTCAGGAGCCAGGCTGCAGCTTTCAGGTGCAGCTCTCCCTTCCCAGAATTTATCCAAGAGGGAAATCTCTACCTGCACTGGCAGATGGGGGAAGCCTGGAGGTGTCCCTGTCTGAAAGCCACGCTGCCTCCTGCCAGGACACTCTTCTCCAGGTCCTCACTGCGGCGGACTGTGCTCTTTAATCGGCTCCAGCAGATGCTGGGGGGACCCAGCGTTGTGCTGATGTTACTCACCAGCTGAAATTCAGAGAGCGGAGAAGGCAAATCTCTTCTCACACTCTGTAGGGCTGAGTGATTTTTGGAACGCAACATCCCTCTGAGTGAGAGAACCCAGCTTGGGAGTCCAGCAAAGCTGTTAAGCCCAGGTCTAGCTTTAAACAAACACCTCTTTTCCTTTGAGAATAGTCCAAGTTAAGAACGAGCTGCGTGCTCTGCCTAGCGAGAAAACGGTTCAGTATGTGCATTCGTGCTGAA
>NW_010396022.1:27651-28613 GCF_000710305.1 Buceros rhinoceros silvestris
GGGTGAGAGTTTTCAGGAGCCATACCTGTTTGGAGTCACGCTTGGCATTCAGCAGAGCAGCCTTCCGGGGGTCAGTGAAGGCCGCCGAGCTGATACGCATCTGGAGGGGAACCACTCTGCTGCATAGTGGTGAGGTTTGCTGTCAGCTGTGGGTCGCCACCCGCTTTCCCAGGCAATTTGTTAGTGCTTAACCGGCTCACGGAGCACTGTCTAGTTGTCATCGACGAAACTGCCCTCTAAAGTGAATATTTTGGGGTGGGATAAGAAATTCTGCATTCTCATATATATACGTATGCATGTACCTGTGCAAGGGAGGCTCAAAGATACGTGTAGAGTGTTCAGGAGCCATACCTGTTTGGAGTCACGCTTGGCATTCAGCAGAGCAGCCTTCCGGGGGTCAGTGAAGGCCGCCGAGCTGATACACATCTGGAGGGGAACCACTCTGCTGCGTAGTGGTGAGGTTTGCTGTCAGCTGTGGATCGCCACCCGCTTTCCCAGGCAATTTGTTAGTTGTCATTCCCTCCTTCCCTGCCTCACCTTGCCTAAAAGCCAAAGTTACTGCAGGGGTGTTGGTCTTTGTCGGCAAACGTTATGAGTAGGGTTCATAAGCTGAGAATTTAATTAGCTGCTGAATCACTTACTGATAATAGTAGCATATTGGGCTCTTTATTTGATAAAACACTGTCAGGCGTTTTATGTGTAACTTTGAGTTAGGACCATTAAACGACCTTTAGAAAGAGGAAGGGAAAAAAAAATGAAAAAAATTAGTCCTTGGACTTCTCATTTCTTGCCACTAATGCTGCTTCTGTCCTTTTGCAGAATGGGTTTTGGTTTGCCTCTTTACCCTTTTCTCTGTGGGCTGCTTTCCACTCCACCAGCTCCAGGAGGCACACACACACACACACACACACACTCATCTGCGGCTGCTGTCAACAAATCCCGCTCTGCAGATGTTCCTGGGG
>NW_010396022.1:28857-33932 GCF_000710305.1 Buceros rhinoceros silvestris
GAATGAAGACTAATGCTCTTATTCATTGCAACTTTGAGTTAGGACCATTAAACGACCTTTAGAAAGAGGAAGGGAAAAAAAAATGAAAAAAATTAGTCCTTGGACTTCTCATTTCTTGCCACTAATGCTGCTTCTGTCCTTTTGCAGAATGGGTTTTGGTTTGCCTCTTTACCCTTTTCTCTGTGGGCTGCTTTCCACTCCACCAGCTCCAGGAGGCACACACACACACACACACACTCATCTGCGGCTGCTGTCAACAAATCCAGCTCTGCAGATGTTCCTGGGAAGCCAAACCAGCCTCTCCTGGGCTGCTCCTTAGCTAAACTGACATTCATAGAAAGATTTGTATCAAACTACGCTGCTTTATTATTATTATTATTACTTCAGGGATGTGGGATGTTTCTGAGCAGGGGAGAGGTGTCTTCTCTAGCTGTGGATGCTGGCTTACGACAGGTCACGGAAAGTGTCTCCCAGTTGCTCAGGGCTGTGCTCACAGTGGAGTGAGTGCTCTTCCTACTTGGGACCCGGCACCCCGTCCCGTCCCTGGCGTGGCAGGTGAGCTACACGTGCTGAGAAGTCAGGAGTAACAGAAGTCCTTCGTTGTCTTAAAAGATGAACAATGGAGTACCTGGGAAAATTACTGAAAAAAAGCAGCAGGTTGGTTTTGGTGGGTTTTTTTTTTAGACTGAGAACACAGAGAAATATCTACATTTTATTTTCAAAGCAGAGCTTAAATGATTCACGTCTCTTGCGCTGGCACTCTGCACAGGATTAAGTTTGACCCTGATAGCACCTGGTCATTTACAATGAGAGCATTAAAAAAAAAAACAAACCACCATGTATTGATTTGCATCTCTCTAAAAGGGCCCATGAATGACCTCATACGTTTCCTTTAAAACCAGCTACTGGGCATGCACTTTGGAAAAAAGCAGGGAGTGATTTTCTAGTACATGCATCTCATGTCGGTGCACGCGTTTTTTCCCTCCTCCGTGAGTAACAGTTTAGCTGATGTGTGTTTTACAACTCCTTTAAATGCAGCAGTTCTGAATGACTAATACGAGGGGATTACTGGAGCCCGGAGCTGCGCAGCCGCTTCCAGAGACCCAGAGCTGGGCAGCAGAGACGGGAACACTTTGTCCATCGTTCCCACAGGACATCGATCCTGGCTTAGGGCGGGTGCAGCTTCCCTGAACCCTCTGCGAGCCTCAGAAAGCTCTGGCCTCCAAGGTTGCACCCACCGTCCCCAGGCTGAGCTCAAGGAACGTGCGATCCGTGTGCTACGAGCAAAGAGGCACAACCTTGGCCATGCGTGTGGCGTCTCCAGCCATCTCTTGACTGGAGAGAGATGGCAGGTTTCCCAGCTCAGAAGTGTTTCCTCAGGGCTGCAGGAGCAGTTGCAAACCTGCAGCTGAGCAGCACGCGTGCGTGTGAGGTGCCTGCTAATGGGTGGCAGCGGGAGAGGAAGGTGGGGTTCACTGAGGAGGGCGAGGGCTGTCAAGGAGTTGCTCGAACAGTTAATAGGAGCAGTGATCTCACAGGTATGCTACTGCCACTGAAATGCTGCTTTCATCTAGAGTCACCCCACCGTGCTTATGGCTCTCCCACGCATTTTTATTGGTAACGTGACCCAGGCCTGAGACTGCGTGGGGGGCAGTCGGTGGGAGACAGAAAAAGCCCCTATTTCTGCCTGTCCTCAGGAAGGAGCTGGGATAGCCCGGTCCAGCCGCCTCGCTCGCAGGCAGCTGCGGGGAGGTAAGGTGCTTTCCAGCCACCTCCAGCCGAAGCTTTCCTTTCTCCGTGTGTGAAAGCAGGGTAACAACGCTCATCCTTCCGAAGCGCTGTGAAATACGTGGCTTTCGGTTTAAGACCCAAGTGTTATGCGCGATGATGTGCCCTTGTAAACATCGGGAACTTGCCTCAATCAGGAATGTGCAAAGCTGTTACACCCCGATCCACAGCGCGTGTACCGTTAAGCAGTTGTTATCCTCACCTCTGCGTTCCAGCGAAGCAGTGTGCTACTGCGGCATGGCTGCCTCTTTAAAATGGATCCGCTTTCCACTGCTTTCTCCTGAACTTCTTAAACGAAAACCTTTTAATGTGAAAATAGAGTAGTTGGGGTATGGCAGGGGGAAAATCCCAGGAAAATGCATTCCTTCAGATAATACTGAAAATATAACTAATTCTGTAAATTGGTTTAAAAAAGAGAAGGAGCTTGGGAAGAATTTGGGAGGAAGATTAATAAAAATACATTTTCATCAGAAACACTTTTGTGTCAGGAATGTGGATCAAATTCCCTATGTTATTTTAATGACAAACTAATCACTTCAGACAGTAGGCAAACCATGATTTTCAGGTTTTTGAAACAGAGTGGTTTAATTCCTTATAAGTGAAGAAAAAGGAATAACAGGGCTGCCGCCATTTGAGTAGGCTGCGAGGTCGCTCCAAGTGATTTAAGCTTTATTAAGAATGACAAAAAAGTTAAGTTTGCCTGGGAGTAGTAAGAGACAAATTGCAGTTGCCTAAGAGGAGAGGATTGTGATGCATGGGGCAGCAAGGAATGATCAGTGGTTCATAAATATAACAGTGGTAAACACAGTGACAGAAGAAAAAACAGACGTGGCTGATATAATTGTTACAAAGTGAGTAGCTTTTCCTGTGAGATCAGTTACTGAGGATTTAAGAACGAGGTAGAAAAAAGAAAAGAGATTTTTTTTTTCAACACGAGGCACATGTGAAAGCATTGGAAACCACCAAAAGGAGTTAGACAGGAGCAGCACAAAGAAGTGTGCTGCAATAATCCTGTTGGAGAGTAATTTTGCATTCTTTCATCTTAATTCTAAGCCACATTCTCAAAACTTGTTTGTGAAATGCGTTCGACCTTCCTAGAGGTCCAATGCAAACGTGCTGGAGGGAGGGGAGGGAAGAGCCAGGAGACAGGGGGAATGTAAGGACAGGACTCAAACTAAAGGGAATTGGAAAATAATTCCCGGGTTGGCAGGAGAGTGTGGGCTGGAGAACAGAACAGAGATGCTGGGAGGGAGAAATAAAAGACACTGCATCAGAGTCTTCTTCGCAGGAGACAGGGCAGCTAAGTTCCTCGTTGAGATGAAGCTTGGCAGAGCTCACTGCAGCATCAGGTGCTGACGTCTGGTGTTGGAAGAGAGGAGGCAGAAGCGAGGCAAACTGTGACAGAGCAGGCGGGGAGCCTGAAGGCATCTGTTTGGCAGCCTTAGGAGGAAGCTAGGTGGAGTGATGATGCCGCGCACGGTGGTGGAGCTCTGGCTGCTTGCAGCGGCAGCAGGCAGGGACCGTGTCCGGCTGGGCTGGGTGGCAATGGAGCAGCGGGGGTTAGGAGCTCTTGAAGCTTTGGTGGTGGGACAGGAGATGGGCAGAGAGCCATCCTCCCTAACGCTGCAGCCCAGTTTTGACGTAAACTTCGGCACACTTCCACTTTGCAGCGATAAACGTAAGACTTGAGAAATACCTTTTGGACTCTTGATAAACCAACCCCGTTGCTTTTTTCCCAAACTAAGTCCTTGTGCTTCTCTGAGGCAAGTGTTCGATTTGCGTTGCTCGGGTGCTGACCTCAGCCGCCGCATGTGTTGCTGGTGATGTGATGCTATTTGAAATGTGAAAGAAACGGGGACATTCAGGTTCTTTCTGGTATGTCACTTCCCCACTGACCACCGAAAAGTGTTGCTGCGTCTGTAGATAACTGTAGCCTGCGGAGAGCCTTCCAGTACATTTAGGACTGGATGGATGTTGGCTTCATGCTTAATTGGTGAGAGGAGCTGGGGGTAGCGTACGAGGAATTCAGGGCTGTTGGTTCTTCGCTCTCTCTGTATTTAGTGTTTCCTTGCTGGTGGAGGACAGATGGTCTTAGATTAAGGCAAAAAACATGCCAGAACTGCAGGCTAGGCTCAGGCTGGAGAGTTAGGCTTGACATGAAATAGCAGAAGGCTGTAATTAGCTTATCAAGAGAGTTGGGCACCTGCTGGAGTACAGCAGATACATAATGCGCAGCGTAGCTCTAGAACAATAAAACCCCCCAGAAATCTGTTTTATGAAACATGGGGGCCTTTTCATCACTGACTTCCTCTCCCAGCCCAGTCTGGTAACGTCTGAAAGGTCCTACTTGCTCTTGGTTAATAGTGATGTATTAGAAATGACATTTTCCTGTGATGCTGAGCACCAAAGCCTGCAGAAGCCAGGGATTCTAGAAGTCAAAATCTCAGTGCGTTGCCGAAAGCTTTCCTGGGGAGCTTGCAGCACGCTTGCCAGCGTGCCATGTGTACAAGCTTGCTGCTCCATCTCGTTCTTTCTGCCTGTTTCTTGCAGCCACGCGTTGTTTTTCACCTTACCCCTAGGATTCAGGTTCGCTGGGGCAAGAACCGCTGCTGAATTTTGAGCAGAAATGCCTGGCAGAGTACAGCTGGGTATGCCACGTGCTTTAGCAGGAGGTGTCAAAATCCTGGTGTCTAGGAACAGGCGTCTGGATCCTTTCTCTAGGTATGTGAAAAAAAAAAAAGGAAATTCAGACAGAGAGCTGCTGAGCTGAACAGGGAAAGTACAATGACTCCTTTTAGCTGAGGATTTAGAATTTTTTGCCCATATTCTTGAAGCTTGAAAACTATTAATTTAAAACGGGGAGGAGCAGGAGGGAGGGTCTGGTTTCACTTAAGTTCCCATGGTACGAGCAGGCTCCGGCAGGATCTGTTTCCAGCCTGCCTTGCAAAGCTTTCCCAGTCTGGCTCTCGTGAAGCTGGCCTGGGCTAATTAAAGTAATCTCAAAGCTTTCATTTAGTCTCAATAATGCATCTTTCACTTAATTAAAGATTTCCAGTGCCTTTTTTTTCCCTTTTTGGTTGTGCTACGCGAAGCTTAAGTGCACAACCAGAAAAGGATGTCGATAGGATAAATTGAACCACATGCACGTTTATTTGTTTAATCGTGCACTGCCCCCTTTTCTCCAAGCCAAGACAGGGCTCAAACCATGTCCAGCCTCTCACGCAGTTTTAAGGAGAGGATACTGCTGCTTGTCATCTTAAAGAGGGTTAGGCCCCACTCCCATGCGC
>NW_010396022.1:33973-37081 GCF_000710305.1 Buceros rhinoceros silvestris
CTGCTTGTCATCTGAAAGAGTTTTAGCCCCCACTCCAATGCGCTAGACGTGATTTCCCTAAAGAAGGACAGGAGGCCCAGAGCAGCGAATACGTCTTCCGGAGTTCTTCATTAGTCCCTTTTACTCCTGCAGGATGTGCTGATTTTGATTCCTGAATCTCGGCCTAATTGTCGGGAGAATCAGATCCAAACTGGGCATTTCCTCAAACTTATTTTAGTTCCTTCTCAAAGCAAACAAATAAGTGCTGATGGAGTATATTCAGTGATGTAACCTGGAGGGGAATAAAGAACGCGGGACTTCCCCACTTCAGAAAGCTGATAATACCCAGAGGTTTCGCATGCACTCTGGTGATTACGTTTTGGGTTTGAAGCATGTGTGGAAAGACTGTTTTTCATAGCTGAACTCTTAACGTGACTGCGCAGGATTTGTCCGGTCTGTCTCAGAAGCAACAGGGGGAGGGAACATTGATAAAAATGTATAGTGGAGAGCCCTTAACATCTCTACATAGCAGTGAGCTTCAAAGAGGCACAATGGCAAGGAAACCCAGAGCAGAAAAATGAAGGAGAATAAAATCGCCTTACTTGATGCAGAAATACAAAGGAGACTATAGCCATGGTAAATTGATTTTGTACTGAATATGGGCTGGTCCATTGGAACAGTTTTTGAACCTCCTGCTCCAGAAATCATTGTGCAAAACAGTAAGAGGAGGCTGCTTAGAAGTCCTGTCACATCCATCAGTTGAGCCCACAAAAAGGAAGGAGGGATTTAGTTCTGAAAGGCGACTCTGCCGAAGAACATAAAGGGGTGGAGGTGGACATCTTTTGGTGGTAGAGGAGCCTTGAAGGAAGAAGTGCCTCCCCTTTATCAAGGGCAATCATTACTATGACTCCGTTCATTGGCTCCCTTCTTAGAAATAGTTTGTGGTACCTTGTCTGTAGCAACTGAAGAAAAAAACCCAACCCACCACAACGCTGTCCTGTACAGAGTGAGCAGTGCTGGTGCTGTGAGAGGTAGTGCTGCGTGGTGCCCACCTGGCCAGTGTCCACTGCCATCAGCAGGTGCATCAGCTGGACTTGTACACCTGACTGTGCTCGACTGCAGGGGAATTTTCCTCTAATCATTTTTGACTCTGTATTTTAAGCTCCTTATTTAGTTATTTGATTGATTTATCACAGAATCTTATGTCTCTGTAATCTCCAGTACATTTAGTAAATTTTTGTTGTCGTAAGCTATAAACTGAATGTGACATGGCGAGAAACCAATTTCCACTGTGGCCATTAATTGCCCGGTATGCTAAAAGTCTTGTTTGTGTGTGCTTTGGATCATCAGTAATAGGAAACACCCAAAGTTATCCTTCCGTAAGGTCCCCTGTGCTCTTCTCCAGTTCTGGATGTTGTTTTTCATTCTAAAGCAGCTACAGGGGAGAGCTTTAAGGACTTTCTGACCTAGCGTGCCCAGTGTCCCAGTTGACTAAGACTGCCAGTTTGCACGTGGCCCTGTCTGTGCTTTTGAGTGCTTCAAAGCAGTAGAAATCTCCAATGGATTAAGTTGCTTTCAGAAAAAGATAAACAATCCCTTCCAGCACTTGCAGCTAAATCACTGCGGCGTTCAGCACTTTCAGGCAAAATGAAGTAGAGCACCAGCACAACAAAATCATTGTCACAGACTGACGTTCTCCTGTACACGGGATGATAAAAATACAAACACTAGGCGGTGGGAACAGAAATCTAGTGCCATCTCTATCTTTCACCTTCAGAGCTGTATTTTTCTCCCAAAGTGTCATGTGGGCGTGTTCCTCGAGCACTGCTGCATAACTAGGTAGTGTCGGTCTAAGCTCGGCATCCAGCCGCAGCAGAGTGCGTATCCTCCTTCCCTCACCCGCACGGACAGCACTGCGGTCCCATCTCTTGCTACCACCTCTAACCTGGGTGTCATTCCTGGGGTCTGCAAGCCCTTCTGTCCGGGTACAGCCTCACCTCTGGAGCTCCTGGTGTTGCTGGATCACCGGTATTTTTGCACCCTTCCACGGACCCCCCTCTCATGGGGGGTACCCTTGTTGCGCTGCATTAGTGCATTATGTAAGAAAAGCTCAAATCCTCCTCTGTGTGGAATTCAGCATCGAGTTATGAATGTTTTACACCAGGGTTACTGAAAGTACGCTTAAAGCACGGGCAAGTCAATCTGCTTGCTTCAGATACGAACCTTAATTTGTCTGCGCCTCTCAAGGCTGAGCTGGCTGCTCCGTTCTAAGATGTGCTTTGCACACTAGAATTCCCAAAGAGCTGAAAAAAGTAGGACAGGTGGTAAACCTGGATGCGACTGTTGTTTATCTTGGAAAACACCGGTTCAGTTTTAGTACTTGGTATCAAATGTTCTTTACTAAAGCTGTAGTCAGTTGTCTTTAGTAATAAAGCTGTGTAAGAACTCATTTTGTGCTAGACAGAAAAGTTGTTACTCCTCAAGAAAGCCAAGTTCAGTGTTCATCTCTGCCTCTGACACGATCGGTGGCTTTTCCCAGTCAGCTGACCTCTGTGCTTCCCGGTTTCCTTTCCTCCCATGTGCAACAGACACCTCCAGGTGTCTGTTCAGTTCGTAAGTGCTCTCAGACAGAAATTCTCTCCCACAGCATGTTTGTATATTGCCCAGAAACACGGGGTCGCAATCGCAGTCGGTGCCTCTCTGTGCTCCTTAATACAAGTAAATAGCAAGGGCTTTGGAAGCTGTGGAAGAGAGACCAGCAGCATTGATCACCCAAGAAGAACTTGGAGCAGCTGAAGACTTCCCCTCCAAAACTAATATTTGCAGTGAAAACAGGTTGTCTCTGAGGGCACAGACACACCACGGAGGTACAGGAGTTTACCTGCTTCCTGCAGAGCTGTGTCACTGGGAGGAAAACCATGAAACGTTCCGTTGCGCGTCTGAGATAAGGGCGGACCACGCGCAGGGGGGTTGCCGTGGCTCAGCTGAGGTACAGGAGCTCGGAATAGCAGGTCCTGCTCCTACACTGAGAAACTCCTTCTGGCTGAGGAACGGTCCCTTCCTTGCTGTGCCACTGTGTAGCACCCGTGTCTGTTCTGGCACGAACAGCATGAGGGGCCATGGCTAACA
>NW_010396022.1:37327-42646 GCF_000710305.1 Buceros rhinoceros silvestris
CAAGGAGGCTGGGCCAGCCTCCTGAGAGGCGCTACGGGTGCTTAGCTTAAATGGAGCAACCAGCTGGAGTTTGACCCCATCCGGGCGGATGTGAGATCACTCAAGGGAAATCAGTTACGGATTTGATAAAACACAACGCAATTCCCTCTATCCAGGCCCTCTTCTCCCCCCGCCACCAGCTGACTGACCCCCGTGCTCATCCCTCATCCCTGTCACGGCACGCCGCAGCGATCTGTAAGTTGTATAGTGCAGCGTGTAGCAGAACTATGCACTGAAGCTTGGCAGTCTGTTTTCTCGGGATTCGTTATCTGTTGATCAGACAGGTTTATCGCGGTTTTCATAAATAACCAGTGTTGGAACTTCGGAAATGGCCTCTGGGGTATTAAGCTACTGTGCTTTATCATTAGGACGTTAGATTTCAATAAGTTCTTATTTATAGGGCACAGCAAATGTGCCTTGTCCTTGAAAGACAAAAGCCAATGCTTCAGAAAGGGAATTTAACTTTCCACTTTTAGACTAAGGCAGCAAGTCTTTATGGAGAAATTCTGGAGGATTAAATAGGGGAGAATTAGCTCAAGTGTTGTAGAAATGTTTTTACAGTACACATCACAGAAACCTCAGTTACACAAGAACATTCTCATGGATTTTCTTGATCCAGCCTATGGAGCTTCTTCCAAAGATTCTTTCCTTGAAGTGCTATAAGACCCAGTGCCTTCCAATTTCGTTTAGACGTGGCAGAATTTGCCCAGGGAATGGTAGATCAACACTGGAGCTATCTCGTGTAGAGATTGCAGAGTATATAGAAACATAGAAATGAAGCTAACGAAATGGATTTGTCATTATCGGCAAGAATCTCTGGGCGATATTGTAGAGATCTGAAATCTGTTCTGCAGGATGGATGACAAGATTGAGACTGACAACTCGTAGGGGAATAAACCAGCCTCTGAGCAGCGAAGGATTGGCCTGTGCCCCAATTTAGCAGAGTCCTTCAGCATGTGGTTAAGCTAAACTGGTTGGTAGGTGTGTAAATAGGTGCTTTGTTTCCATTACAGTTGGCAGATACTAAATGCAGAACAGAAACACAGTGCCTCCACATTCCTCTGTCCCCAGACCTGGAGAAAAGTTTCCATACCTTACTGTGAAATAAGCTGGTAAAAAAACCAAAAAAAAAGTGTAAACGTAAATAAGAAATGCAGAGATTTGGGGGCTGGTATCAGGAATCCAGGAAGCTGCCTTCAAAGCAAGTGTTTTGGTTTTTTTTTTTTCCAGAGGTGTATTTCTCTGAACATCCTAGTGCCTTGTACCGTTAGTGGAAGGGAAGATGTAAATACACAGGGAAAGAAGCGACTCTGCCAGCGCAGGTCTCCAGCGCACAATAGCTGTCGTATCGCACCACCTCCTGCCCTCCTTCCTCGTGCATAACTCAGCGAAGGGTGGTGTGACCGGCAGGCTCTGCTCGGGGTGCCCCACGTGGCGCAGGCGGGGACCCAGAATCACTTCTTACTCCCGCGGGCACTGCGGAGGGCTGATGGAAATGGAAGCTCCCACTGTTCCCTAGCCCGGCAGACCCGAGCCTGGGACACTAGATGCTGCTTCTGCTCCTGCTGGCATTAGCAGGAACCTGAGGAATGGCATCTCACCGAATCAGCCCCTGGGGGTTTTTTGCAGTAAACCTGTGCTTGTTTTTTTCTGTATCCTTCTAAATGTACACGACGTACATTTTTGTGTTAGGGGTTTTTTTGTATTGTGACATGATTCTGGGTCTGGCTGCAGGCATGCAAGCCTGAGAGGAGCTTGCACTAAGTCCTTATTTAATGGAAGTGAGGTTGGTAACAGATGGATAGGTTTGTAATAAGAGACTTCAGAAATTCAGAACGGGTTTAATTTACCCGAAAAGTGCTCACGTAACCTGTTCTCTTCCAGGCTTCTCTTTCCAGTTTTAAAGCAATGTTCTGTTTTTGCACAAACCCCTGCAAACTGTTGTGCAAGAGATCAGTGTAGGCTGAACGATTGAATTCGTATGTGGAGTTGGAAGTAACTATAAATTGCCAGCCTGAATGTGAAAGCTTGTCCACAGGAGCCGAAGAGGTTTTCGCTCCAGCACGGTCGGTCTGCAGTGTGAAGTGGGAGCAAACCGCGATGCTCATACTTTATGGGAAGAGACATTAGGTCTCTCTTTTTGTGTCCGAGTGTAACACTGGAATATTCGGATATGCACTGGGCTTAGCCATGGGCCCACTTCTGTTAATTGCTGCTTGGGTAGCGTTGCACCAGGCTGTACACACGACTGCTTCTCCCGTGAGTGTTGTCGTTCATGTGGCTTCTTAAAGATGCAGAAATAACGCGCAACTCCCCCCTTTTTTCTTTTTTAATTGAGAAAATCTGCTTGCATAGAACTCAAGAACAGAAATGGAGACGTGAAGAATCAGGTGTCCATGCAAATAGGCTGCATGGGAAGCACATTTAATTGTGTTTCAGGTCACAGACTAAGTTGCAGGTACTCTCGTGCCTGTCTGCACAGATGGCTGGGTGTTCTCGCTCATGGTTTGCATGGCTCTTGTCTCACACCGCGGCTGCAGCCCTGAGCTGCTTGTTTCATTTGTGTGGCATATGAATCTGGTGTTCCTCCATTCTGCACAAGGGCCATGTGGTTGTAGAGGATGTCCTTGAAGTGGCTGAGAACACCATTATAAACTGCATTTCTTCTGGAAATGCAAGAGGGAAGAGATGCTGGAGAGCTTGTAAGAAGGTAGGAGGAGGAGCTGGAGCGCTCTTAGTAAGGGTGATGATGATAAAGGGAGGGATTGATGACATCCTGACGGCCTAAGAAAGTGCTTGCTTAGTTGCTTAAGCACATGGCAAGCGGGGAAGCAGCTGGAGAAAGTACATACTGTCCTGTGTTTGTACATAGCCTTGCTCCCAGATTTGTCACATCTTTATCCAGGCTGCTTTCCATGAACCGCACGATGCAAGTTGTTTTATTGCCACGTGGGTCCGGAGGTGTTTACTCTACTGCTTTGGACTGGCATATGTAGCGGGAGGTACAAAAATAATCCCAGATGTGTTTTTTGGAGACGGGAAACTTAAATGTCTCAGACAACTGAGAAAATTAATTATAAATTGAGGATGATGACCCAAGTGACCAAAACCTTCTGGTGGATACAGTTTGTGTCTCATCTAAGCATGCAGAGGCAGCTGTCAGCAGTACAAAGAGATAGTACTAATTTGGTTTATGGAGGGGGATGAGGAAAGGGAGGGGAGGCACCTAGGTCAGTGTGCAAGGAGTTGGCCCTGAGAAGCGTTATGATCAGGTAAGGAGATAAAAGTACAAAGCATTCCTTGCGGTGCTGTAGTGTTACACAAATGTTCGGTAGATGTCTGTCTCACTGAGAAACAGATGCCTACACACAGATGTACTCCAGAAGAGAGACACCTTTCCGCAGGTGTCTTGTCAAATGTCCAGGATGTGGTTTGATACTGGGGCAAAATGGATCTAAGGCAGAGGAAAAAGATTTCATCTGGGAAGGAGGAGCTTGAGTTAGCCATACCGGTGAGATGCAGAAGTAGAGCCCTGGCATTACAGAGTGAGTTTGCATACAGAAGCCCAGGACAACAGACATGACAAGGTGGAACATTTTGGTCTGCAGAGAGAGTTGATAAGTCAAGTGAAGTACCCAAACAATGCTGGAAAGCTCATGTGAAAGGCCAAAGCTCAGAGGTCTGAGCCTGCCTGGGACCTCTTATCAGGTCCAACCCAAAGGCCATGACCACAGACGTGTGCGGGCTCCTGGGAGCCCAGAAGGACCTGTCTAGGCTGCAGGTCAGCTGGCTGGCGCGTGTTCATACCTTGCGGTACAATTAAACTCACGTGAGCCCCTTGGCTTTGCAGTCATGTTTTTATTATTGACAAGATGTTTCGCTTTGCAAGGTCCTGAACATTTTCCTTGAGTCACTAGAGGTCATTGGAGTTACCCAGCTCTCAAACTAGCTCCTCCCTGTCCCCCCAAAGACATGTGTGGGACTTGTAAAACATGCTCTGCATTGCCATATTGCCTAATTATCCTCTTAGCTCTAATGAAGTGCGCCCTGACTAATGGTGCAGCCACGAGCAACATGTTCCTGTAATTTGGGTTGTCACCAAGAGCTTCTGTTATCACTAGACTCATCAAGGTAGTGTTTCATAAAGCTGAAGGGCAATGTTGCCTAATAAAAGAAAACCGTCAGGCACCGCGAACCTCGCCGGAGGGGAGCAGTGCTCTGACACAAGCGTGGTCGCAACACGCCTCAAAGCTCTGCAGGGCGGGTGCCTGGCGGGCACCCTGCCTGGGTGTCCCCTGGGAGGCCAAAATCTCCGCTGCATTGCTGCGGTCCTGGAAGATCCGGAGGATTTGCAGAGAGGCAGCATCACTTGCTGAAGTAACCGATGATTTTTGTTTTCATGTGTGTCTGAAGCGTGCTCTGACTCCATTTCTGAAATGAGAAGAAGAGCCACCTAAGAAGTTGTCCTTTTTCTCATTTTTTTTTTTTCTGTGTTAAAGTTGTCAAAAATTGATCCAGACGGAAGGACACTGTGGTTAGATGAATATGGGCTAGCTTTGGGAGTGGGGATCAACACGCTGCTGCTACGCACTTGTTTTGCAGGTGTCAAGGGCTCTTGGGAGACACCAGACGAAATTCCTTGCTCTCCTGTGACGGGTTATTAACGTGAGCTCCCTCATCCAGTGACGCATCCCCTTTCAGGGGAGTGAGCAGCCTTTCCAGCAGGGGCTTATCCCGGCTCTCACAAAACCATTTCTGAGGCACAAGCGTTTGTCCTTTTGGACTAGAGTACATGGGAGGTATTTCCCGAGTGACTTCCCGGGAAAGATCTGCGCTCTTCTCTCCTCCCACCAGATCTTTGCCTGTGTTCATGAAGTCGCACCTCGAGCCCAATGGAACTGAACGCTCAGCTAATGGAGAAGACACTTTTTTGTTTTTTCTCCTTTAATGAGGTAGAAACATCCCTTCCCCAAACGCTGTGTAGAAATGCATTTCCTGGGTGCTGGTATTTCTCATGGCTCTGAGCGAGCATCTTTGAGGACCTGAGCTGCAGTGGGAAAACCGATCCCTTCTTTTTTGCTGCTTTCCCATATTTCTCCTGTAAAAAACAGAATTTATCATGTGTCAAGGGGGCAATTTCTATGGAAGCACAGAGTTAAAAAAAAAATATTGGCTGCAGTGGGGAGGTTCAAGAAGAGTTCAGATCCAGACCGAACTTTGAAGCCATTTCCTGCATTGGTAATGGACTGGGGGGGGGGGGGGGGACGGAGTGCACGCGCT